>NW_017973640.1:12896-15091 GCF_001876935.1 Asparagus officinalis
GGTGTCTCGGAATTTCCGAGACACCCTAGGGGTGTCTAGGCACCCTAGGTGCCCCCATTGCCTATAAATAGCAACCTTAGGCCTCATTTTTGGAGGATCTGGATTTTTGGAGAGTTGGCAAAGCCCTGCTGTAGTGAAGAGTGGTCGAGTGCTTCAACAGAGGAGAGGTCTTCATCAGATTCTTCATCACCCGTGCCCGTTCCTTAGTATTACCCTTCGCCGGTAATCCCTAAGAAGAGCCGATATCTCGTTTTAGCCGAGATAGACGCTTAAGCTTCTAGATCTCCTCGCGGATCGACGAAGCTCTGTCCGATTTTTCTGGAACAGATCTGAGTGCCAGGTAGTCCACGGATATCGACGTCCCCGTCACAGGCCAAAGACCCACGCAAGCAACTTTCGACAAAAACAAGCTGGCGACCACAGTGGAACGGATCTTGTGTTTATTTTCAAGAAAGTTGTAATTTTTATTTTTGTTATTTGAATTCATTTGTAAACGATTAAAGTTCTAATGAAATCAATGATGAAGGCAACTTTCGACGAAAACAAACTGGCGACCATAGTGGGAGCCAACGGCCTCGCTGCCGAGGCCGTCGTGACGCAACCGGCATTCAAGATCCGGGTGAATGAAGAGATCGAATACGAGTTCGATCAGCAAAAGTTTGAAGAGTACCTCTCTTCCTCCTCCTCCAGATCCGCCTCTCCAAACAGGCGTAGGAAGACTTTATCTTCCAGAAATGCTCGCGGGACCTCCGGCTCCAAGATCCAAGATCCCGTCGCCGTTGCTGCACCCGTGCCCCGTGACATCCCAGCGGCATCCAAGCAGGTTGAAGCTGCAGATCCAGATCTGCCCTTCGCTGTAAGGACAAGTGTTGAAGGTGCTCCAGCTGTGTCAAAGAGGACGCGCTAAAGACGGCGCCAACGCCTTGCACGACAATTGGCCAATGCTGCAGAATCGATGGACGGGATCCGCTACAATGAAGATCTGAAGTCCAGACAGCGCCAAGAGCAACAACGGCACATAATCAACTCCTCCTTCAAGGCAGAAACGAACGATTGGGTTCGTGTCACGAGGACTCGCTCAACCCTCGAAGAGCGAATCAAGAAGCGCCGCGCATTGCTTGCGCATGCCCGAGCCCTTCTGCAGAAAGCAGAGGAGATGCAAAAAGAAGAGACGGTCAAGAATCCGTCAAAACTCAAGCAGGTGTGGGTGCTAAAGGCAAAGCCAGCGTAAGACAAGAGCGGACGATATTGCTGTCCAACCTTCATCAAATCCAGATCCCGTTCCCCTTGCCCCCGCACCTCCGGCGGAGTCAGGTAAGAACACGGATCCTTCAAGATCCAGGGTTCCTTTGAAAGGTCGCCTCGGTCCTTTACCCGGGAACCGAGGTAAAGCACCTGTCAAGGAGCGATTGGGTCCGTTGAAAGGTCCCCAAATGATAAACCCGACTGGGGGTCGTGCTAATCCCCCCAAGAAAGATAACAAAGGGAAAACCCCTATTGCCGACCACATTGGGTTGCGTGTCGAAATTCAAGAGCCCGTTAAGTTTTTACGCTCGCAAAAGCATAGACTTGAACGAGCAACTTCTGAAAATGCTAATAAAGCGTCATATCCCCAGAGGAAAACACATTCGTCTGATGATGATCGTGTTATACCTGGGAAGTTATGCCAACACTCTATGGGTTGCTCCAGTTATCAAACTGATGAGTTGTACTATAGAGCTGGGGATACGAGTAAGTCTCGAAAGAGAGATGCTCGAGACACGGAACCTCACTGTCCGTGTGCCAACATCATCAGGGCGGTGTTATCAGAATGCTGCTGTTCTAAAACCCCAAAGAGAGTCTCGGTATTCGAGAGGATTTCCAAGCCAAGGCATTTTCGTGGGAAGAAGTTCGTTCGCCAAGAGGACGAGTACCTAGAAGTATCTGTTAATATGACTGGCAGATGCGGATCGACACGACCCTCTAGCTCAGACCAACTTGCCGAAGCATCCCAGCGCATGACTTGGTTGCGGTCAGGGGTCAATAGGCGAAACAATTACCAAAGAATGCAAAAGGGACTTCCTTCGGAAGAGGAGGCGTCGGATGCTGATTCAGACTCCTACTCGGCCATAGCATCCGATGACACCGCGTCTAGTGCGGGGCAACCTTACGAGTCACTCATGATCAGCGCTGAACAAGTAACCAAGATGCTTGAA
>NW_017973641.1:0-15082 GCF_001876935.1 Asparagus officinalis
CAATTTCTCAGGTATAACGTAATCATCATCAGATGATAACGTTTCCTTCTGAGGGAGAATTACCTTCTTGGGACTTTCAAGAGTCACGCGCCTCGAGACATGCCTTTTTGTGCGTGAATTCTCAGCGGGCTCTTGGACCTCAATGCGCAAATTAGCGTGCGCAGTTGCCTTGAGCTCCTTGTCATGTTGGAGGTGGCGGCGACCCCCAGCGTGTTGAGTCGTTCTGGGCTTCTTCAGTGGGCCCAAACGTTCTTGGATCGGAGCTTTGCTTCGCTCATCGGGAATTGGACCGAGGCGCTCCAAGACTGGCTTTCTTCTTCGGGAGGATGCTGCATGATCTCCCGGAGTAGCTATGGGAATTCTCGGCGACTTAGCTGGGTTCGCCGGAGGTTGAATTTTGGTTGGAGGCTGCAGTTGCTGCTTTTTGGTCTGAACCGCCGCTTCAGACTTCGGCCTCCAAACTTTGCGAGTTGGTGGCGGCTTCTTGGCCACTTCTTTCTGCAACTTTCTACGGGCTTCTTCGGCTTGAGCCCGTGCCTGCGCTGATAGTGCGCGGCGTTTGCGGATGCGTTCTTCCAGCGTCGAACGATTCCGTTTGACACGGACCCATTCCATCATTGGCGACTTGGAGGGGGCGCCGTTCATTTGTTGCTGAGGCTGTTTGCCTCTCTCGTTCTTCAGACCCGCGTTGTAGCGGACTCCGTCGGTGGACTCCATCGCTTTGGCGAATTGTTTGGCCAAGCGTTGGCGTTGCCTTTGGCGGGCTCTCTTTGAGAGAGTCACCGCTCCTTTGGTGACAGAGGAATTGGTTGGAACCAGCTTGATCTGGTTGGAGATTGGTGGAGCCTCATCTGACGCAACTTTGGCGTCAATCGAGATGAGGTCGTCGTTGGTAGCTTCAACTTCTTCGTACCAACGCACCTTTCTGTTGGAAGAGAACTTGGACTTCTTGGACTTGCGGGGGGAGGTTGATCTAGACGAGGATGAAAGGTATTCCTCGAACTTGGTCTGATCGAACTCGTATTCGACCTCCTCCACGACTGGGATCTGAATCCGCGGCTGCGACGCTCCGATCTCGGCAGCGAGATCGGTGGCTCCCACTGTGGTCGCCAGATTGTTCGCGGGAAAAACCGTTGCTTTCTTCATTAATAATTCCATTGTACACTCTTGTAACAGTTTATCGATTACAAAGATCCGGTCTTTTTATAAGATCCGGTTACAACGAAAATCAAATAAAAAGAAATGAAAAATTACAACTTTGTTTCCTTGTTTGTCGAACGAATCACGAGCTCCTGTTTTGCGGTCGCTCGCTTTGTGGGTTCTTTGCCTGCGCCGGGGTTGTTTGCCGTGGACCACCGCGCGATCTAGATCCGGTCGGATCTACGCAGTACAACGGGTATTATTTCACCAAGGAAATAATAGCCGGGGAGGATTGTTTCACCAAGGAAACAATCGTCCAAGTCTCGGGATCTAAGACCAAGCTTAGATCCGGAGTATGCCTGCGTAGATCTGAGATCTGATCCTCTCGAACACCTGCCTTATTTGACGTTGATGATCGCCGAGCACCAGATCTGAAGGAGTGAGTCCCCGAAGTCCCAAAGTTTCAATCTTTTTTAAGTTCCGAGTCTCCAATCCAGCAGGGCTTCGCCTCTCTCCAAAATTTCCAACCTCTCAAAAAGCTGCATCGGGTGAGATCTCTCCTTCCAACCAGGTCAGATCTGCTCTGGCCGAATCTTCCGTTGCCGAGGGCGTAGTGACTCTCTCAAAGAGAGCCCGCCAAAGGCAACGTCAGCGCCTTGCGAAACAAATCGCAAAGGCAATGGAATCTGTGGACGGGATCCGTTACAACACGGATCTGAAGAACAGAAGAGGCGAACGACCTCAACAACCAATGAATGGCAACTCCTCCAAGCCACCAACGAACGAATGGATCCGTGTCAAACGGAACCGTTCAACGCTGGAGGATCGCATTCAGAAGCGCCGCGCACTCTCAGCACAAGCACGAGCTCAAGTTCAAGAAGCCCGTAGAAGGTGGCAGAATGGAGTAGCCAAGAAATCACCACTAACTCACAAAATATGGAGGCCAAAGTCCAAAGTGGTGAGTCAGGCCGAGGATCGACCTTTACAGCCTTCAAAACGAGTTCAACCTCCCGAACCATCCCGAGGAAGGAGGTCAATCTTGGAGCGCCTCGGTCCAATTCCCGACGAGCGCAACGAAGTCCATGAACGCTCGGGCCCGATGAAGAGGCTCCGAACTAATCAACATGCTGGGGGTCGACACAACCCTCAACATGACAAAGAGTTTACGGCACCCAAGCGCACTACCTTGCGCATCGAAGTTCGGGAGCCCGCTGAGAATTCATGTCTACAAAGGCGTGTTTCGAGGCGAGTGACTCTCGGAAGTCCAAATAAGGCAGTTTGCTCTCAGAAGGAAACGTTGTCATCCGAGGATGATAACGTTATACCTGGGAAATCATGCCAACACGCGATAGGTTACTCCGATCAAATGGACGAGTTGTACTATCGTGCTGGGGGTACGAACAAAACAAGAAAAAGAAGCCCTCAAGGGCTCGAAACTCAGTGCCCATGTGCCAAGCTCATTCGGGTAGTACTGTCTCAATGCAACTGCATCAAGGGAGTCCCCGAGAGAATTTCAGTGTTCGAAAGGCTCGGCACCGAAACGCCAAAACCAAGGCATAGGCGCTTCCGGCAAAGAAGAACAGTGGTTAAGGATGGAGAATTTCCGAAGGTCACCGCCAACATGACCAGCAAAGAGACATCGACACAGATTGATCTCAAATCGTTTCTGGAAGCGTCCCGGCGTGTAACCCGTCTGCAGTCCGGAGCCATCGCACGAGGAACTTATGGTAGGGTTCGGATAAGATTGCCTTCGGAAGATGAAGAATCGGATTCCTGCTCTGCTGTCGCATCGGACAATACAGTGTCCAGCGAAGGACAACCCCGCGAGTCATTCATGATAGGCGCGGAAGAAATGGCCAAAATGCTTGAAGACGCTTTGGCTAAGCAGAAAGAAAGTTTTAAATTCGAGATGGAGACGGCCATGCAGCAGATGAGAGAGATGCATGAACAGCAAATCCAAGCATTCAGGAACCAACAAGGTGAACCAAGCCACCGTAACCAGGTTGCTCAGGAAAAGGAGCACGCGGATGGGGATGAAGCTCACAATGCCAATAACCCTCCCATCAATGCAGGGGGTGGTAGTGAGGATGCCAACGGGGATACAAGTGAAGACTTGAAGATCAAAAGCCTCGAGAGTAAAATCAATACGTTGCTGTCTGCTCAAGAGGTAAAGAAAACGGGCATTCCTTGTCCATACCCGAGGGAATGGGAATCAATCCCCTATCCGGCGAAGTTTAGTCTAATCAACTTCACGCCGTTCGATGGAAGGGGTTCCCCCACCCAGCATTTGATTTATTTCAAATCGCACCTGGGTGCTATCTCTGGGAACGAGCCTCTGATGGTGCGGTCATTCGTCGGCACTCTTCGCGGAGCTGCCTTCGATTGGTATCGTCGCCTCAAGCCAGGAAGCGTGAACAGCTGGGATGACATGGAGACGAAGTTCCTTGCAAATTTCTTCGACGACGACACCGAGATCTCTATCGGATCGTTGCTCGACGAGAAACAAAAAGACGGGGAGTTAGTCGACACCTTCGTCAAAAGGTTCCGGAACAAGGCGATGAATTGCCGGGACCCGATCACCGAGGAATTCATTCTCCAGACTTGCCACAACAACCTCGCATTGGACGTATTGGAGGCAATGGGGACAGCACCGTCTGACACTTGGAAGGATCTGAAGGTGCGCGGTGAACAAGCCGAACGCTTCCTTAAAAGGAAGAAGGCCGAAAGGAACCAACCGACGGTTAATCTGCTGGACTCAAACTTCGCTTCCCGTGGTAAGGGCAAAGCACCTGCAGCTGCTGGTGGTGCTAATCAAGCGTCACAACAGCAATCCCGAAGGCAGCAGAAGACTTCGGGTCCGAGACTCCAGAGAGAGTATTCCTTCAAGGACGAAGACGTTCCAACCATCTTCGAATCGCTCCTCGAAGGCAACAAGATCAAGCTACCACCTATCACGAATCAGGAGGAAGCTGATAACACTACGGACCCAAAGTACTGTGCATACCACAGAAGGGTTGTTCATCCCACCAAGGATTGCTTTGCTCTCAGGAATAGCATTCAGACCTTGGTCGAAGCCGGCGTTATAACGCTAAGGTAAGCCAAATAAAAACGGCAAAACTCCGACCGGTATAAGAGTATAAACTGCTTCCTGACACTCCAAAGAGTATACGAGTATAAACTGTTTCTCAATCCTCCGACCGGTATAAGAGGTTAAACTACTCCCTGATACTCCAATAGGTATATGAGTCTAAACTGTTTCCCCACTTTTGACGGGAAGTTCCTGGAGAATATTAAGCTAATATTCTTAAGGATAACCCGGTTAGTTAACTGATAATAATGTCCGAACCAGTTCCGCAGAGGAAACTGGGGGTGGACGATTTATGTAACGGGAAGTTCCCAAAACCACAGCAATGTAATGAATAAGGACTCCCATTCAAGTTCTCACTGTGTCTGTGCACTCAACACTCTCTCTGTTAGAGTCTGGACGTAAAGTTCCTGATTGGTCAAACCTTCTTACAGTTAGGACCACAGTCAAAATCCCCTCTCGATTCTCCCAATGAACGAGAGGTCCACAAATCAAGCGATCAAACCTTCCTACAGTTAGGATCGTCTTAAACCTTCCATTCGGTCAAACCTTTCTACAGTTAGGACCAAAACCAAAAACCCCTCTCGATTCCTCCAATGAACGAGAGGTCCACTTTCAAATCGAGTGATCAAACCTTCCTACAGTTAGGGTCACCTCAAACCTCCCACTTGGTCAAACCTTCCTACAGTTAGGACCAAAACCACGATTCATTCTCGATAAACGAGAAATTCATCTTTAGTTCGATAATCAAACCTTCCGACAGTTAGGGTTATCCGAATCTTTTTGATTCTCGGAGTGGAGATCCCACTCTTAGTTTCACCTTTCCGGATTCTGGGGGTGGAGATCCCACCTCGAGTCTCCTTTCCTTCTTTGTTCGGGGAATAGAATATAAAATTCTTCCTTCCCCATACCAATCCTTTTCGAAGAATTCAGGATTCATCCTAGGAAGTTTATCCCGAATCCTAAGCAGGGATAAGTCTGCGCCTAACACGCGCTGCCGGTTTAGTCTTTTTTCTGCACAAAAAGACACCAGAGTTCGATTCTGGGGTATTCTATCCTGAAACCTAAGCAAGGATAAGTCTGCGCCTGACACGCGCTGCCGGTCAGTTCTTAACCGTTTAAAAAGAACACCCGTTCACATATTCAACATTGTGACAGGTTGTTATTAATAACACCAAAATCCATGCCTTACACGCATGGGGAATTTCATCCTGAATCCTAAGAAAGGATATGCCGACGCCTAACACGCGTCGCCGGTTTAGTCTTTCCCCGTAGAAAAAGACACCAGAGTTCGATTCTGGGGTATTTTATCCCGAAGCCTAAGGAGGGATAAGTCAACGTTTAATACACGTTGCTGGGTAGCCTATTCCCATGACAACGGCGAAGTCTATGTATTCAAAGTCATAGCAACAAGTCTTAGAGGATTCAGTCTCTAAGCACAACGTTACATGCGGAACGGATTTAGACAATTCGCATGCTAGCCCGACTCAAACGGTAGTCGGTAAAGGTTAATCAAATCCGTTAAAGGCTTGGGGTTAGCCAAAAATCCTAAAGTCAGCGCCTAACACGCGTCGCCGGGTAGTCTATTCCCGTGAGAAAGACGAAGTCTACGTATTCGAAGTCGTAGCATCAAGTCTAAGGGAGTTCATTCCTTTAGCACAACGTCACATGCGGAACGGACTTAAGACAATCCGCATGTAAGCCCGATTCAAACGGTAATCGGTAAAAGCATGACAAATCCGTTGAGGGCTGAGGATTTGCCAAAAATCCTAAGTCAACGTCTGATACACGTTGCTGTTTAGTCTTTTCACAGGAGAAAGACGAAGTCTACGTATTCAATATCGTAGCACTAAAAGAGTTAACTCTTTTAGCATAACGTCACATGCGGAACGGACTTAAAACAATCCGCATGCTAGCCCGACTCAAACGGTAGTCGGTAAAGGCGCATCAAACCCGTTGATGGCTGAGGATTTGCCAAAAATCCTATAAATATGCGAGTCATTGACGCATCAACTTTATGAGTTGGTCTCGTGACTCGAGCATCCAACGACCTTGGGATAAGATCCATGCTCCAATTCCTTAAGAGCTTAAACCGTGTGTACTCCAGCAGACGTACGAGTATAAACTGTGTCAAATGCCGAACAGTGCATCATAATGAAGCCTGGACGCCGGACAACGCGTCGCAATGAAGCTCAAACGCCAGACAACGCGTTATAGATGAAGATTCAACGCAGTCAATCGATGATAAGTTCTGTGTTGAAGCAGCAAACTCGAGCCAAAAAGTCAAGAAATCAAGAATCGACTTCAAGTTCAAATTCCAACAACGGTCAGACAATAAATGCAGCACCGGAACCCCTACAGGCATTCTACAAAGCACTGAATAGCCTGAAGGAATTGAAGGAATCCAGAACAGAAGTCATTCCAGAGTCCCGTTACACCGACTGAAGGTTGGGACAATCACATCCAAAGTATTCCAGACTCTTCTATAAAAGAATGAGACTGAAATACTTTGGAGGGGGTATCTGTAGGCGTATAAAATTGCCTATAGGTCCCTTAGCACAGCTCGACGCCGATTTAACAAACGGACCACCGGGCGACGTATCCAAACAAGACCGTTAGCTCGCCAACGCTGAAGCCAAGCTATACGCAACGGAGCAGGTTAACGAGGCGACAAATCGCACCCAAGCATTGGAATGCATCCACTCGCACGCGGAATCAAACCAATGTTTAGGTGAATCACCGAGTCATCTAAACAAGAGCGAACTCGGATGAATCACGATCAAATCAACATCAATTCCGGACTCAAATTCAGAAGTTGGTTTACTGCCATATCAGGAACCCGACTCACTGCCATATCTGGAATCAAGTCAACAAGTCGTTGCCAAGTCAATCAACCACACAAGAGAACCAGAACCGGAAACAAAGGACGAAACGGACAAACACCCGGGGACTCGGCCGAAACCGAACCACCCCAGGGTGGCTCGGCCCAAGCCGAGCCACCCTGAGGTGGCTCGGTGGCCGAGCCACCCCAGGGTGGCTCGGCCAAGGCCGAGCCACCCTGAGGTGGCTCGGCCAAAGCCGAGCCACCCCAGGGTGGCTCGGCCAAGGCCGAGCCACCCTGAGGTGGCTCGGCCAAGGCCGAGCCACCCATGGGTGGCTAGGCTCAGAACTGTGCAAATGCACAGTTCTGAGTGCCTATAAATAGGCCTTGTGCTCATTTGTTTCAGAGGTTGGAAATTTTGGAGAGAGGCGAAGCCCTGCTGGATTGAAGACTCAGATCTAAAAAAGATCACAACTTTGAAGGCTTGGAGACTTGGACTTTCAGATCCGGTGCTCGGCGATCACCAACGCCAAATAAGGCAGGAGTTCGAGAGGATTGGATTTGAGATCTACACGATCACACTCCGGATCTAAGCTTGGTTCTTAGATCCCGAGATTCGAGCGGTTGTTTCCTTGGTGAAACAATCCCTCCCGGCTATTATTCCCTTGGTGGAATATTACCCGTCATATCGTGTAGATCCGACCGGATCGAGATCACGCGGTGGTCCACGGCAAATAACCCCGGCGCAGGCAAAGAACCCACCAAAGCGAGCGACCGCAAAACAGGAGCTCGCGATTAGTTCGACAAATAAGGAAAATTGTAATCTTTACTTTGTTTTCTTTGATTTTTCATTGTAACCGGATCTTATAAAAAGACCGGATCTTTGTAACGCATAAAGTTGTTAACTGAGATAGCAATGATATCAACAATGAAGAAAGCTACGATTTTTCCCGCGAACAATCTGGCGACCACAGTGGGAGCCAACAGCTTTACTGCCGAAGCTGTCGCGTCGCAGCCGCGGATCCCGATCCCGGTCGAGGAGGAGGTCGAGTACGAATTCGACCAACAAAAGTTCGAGGAGTATCTGTCATCCTCGTCCGAATCCACCTCCCCTCGCAAGTCCAAGTCTCCAAAGCTCTCTTCCAAGAGAAAACTTCGTTGGTACGAAGAAGTTGAAGCTGCCAACGAAGATCTCGCCCCGTTTGATGCCGAAGCTGCATCGGGTGAGATCTCTCCTTCCAACCAGGTCAGATCTGCTCTGGCCGAATCTTCCGTTGCCGAGGGCGTAGTGACTCTCTCAAAGAGAGCCCGCCAAAGGCAACGTCAGCGCCTTGCGAAACAAATCGCAAAGGCAATGGAATCTGTGGACGGGATCCGTTACAACACGGATCTGAAGAACAGAAGAGGCGAACGACCTCAACAACCAATGAATGGCAACTCCTCCAAGCCACCAACGAACGAATGGATCCGTGTCAAACGGAACCGTTCAACGCTGGAGGATCGCATTCAGAAGCGCCGCGCACTCTCAGCACAAGCACGAGCTCAAGTTCAAGAAGCCCGTAGAAGGTGGCAGAATGGAGTAGCCAAGAAATCACCACTAACTCACAAAATATGGAGGCCAAAGTCCAAAGTGGTGAGTCAGGCCGAGGATCGACCTTTACAGCCTTCAAAACGAGTTCAACCTCCCGAACCATCCCGAGGAAGGAGGTCAATCTTGGAGCGCCTCGGTCCAATTCCCGACGAGCGCAACGAAGTCCATGAACGCTCGGGCCCGATGAAGAGGCTCCGAACTAATCAACATGCTGGGGGTCGACACAACCCTCAACATGACAAAGAGTTTACGGCACCCAAGCGCACTACCTTGCGCATCGAAGTTCGGGAGCCCGCTGAGAATTCATGTCTACAAAGGCGTGTTTCGAGGCGAGTGACTCTCGGAAGTCCAAATAAGGCAGTTTGCTCTCAGAAGGAAACGTTGTCATCCGAGGATGATAACGTTATACCTGGGAAATCATGCCAACACGCGATAGGTTACTCCGATCAAATGGACGAGTTGTACTATCGTGCTGGGGGTACGAACAAAACAAGAAAAAGAAGCCCTCAAGGGCTCGAAACTCAGTGCCCATGTGCCAAGCTCATTCGGGTAGTACTGTCTCAATGCAACTGCATCAAGGGAGTCCCCGAGAGAATTTCAGTGTTCGAAAGGCTCGGCACCGAAACGCCAAAACCAAGGTATAGGCGTTTCCGGCAAAGAAGAACGGTGGTTAAAGACGGAGAATTTCCGAGGGTCACCGCCAACATGACCAGCAAAGAGACATTGACACAGATTGATCTCAAGTCGTTTCTGGAAGCATCTCGGCGTGTAACCCGTCTGCAGTCCGGAGCCATCGCACGAGGAACTTATGGTAGGGTTCGGACAAGATTGCCTTCGGAAGATGAAGAATCGGATTCCTGCTCTGCTGTCGCATCGGACAATACAGTGTCCAGCGAAGGACAACCCCGCGAGTCATTTATGATAAGCGCGGAAGAAATGGCCAAGATGCTTGAAGACGCTTTGGCTAAACAGAAAGAAAGTTTCAAGTTTGAGATGCAGATGGCCCTGCAGACTATGAGAGAGATGCATGAGCAACAAATCCAGGCATTCAGGAACCAACAAGGTGAACCAAGTCACCGTAATCAGGTTGTTCAGGAAGAAGAGCACACGGATAGGGATGGAGCTCACAATGCCAATAACCCTCCCGTCAATGCAGGGGGTTGTTCGCGGGAAAAATCGTGTCTTTCTTCATTGTTGATATCATTGCTATCTCAGTTAACAACTTTATGCGTTACAAAGATCCGGTCTTTTTATAAGATCCGGTTACAATGAAAAATCAAAGAAAACAAAGTAAAGATTACAATTTTCCTTATTTGTCGAACTAATCGCGAGCTCCTGTTTTGCGGTCGCTCGCTTTGGTGGGTTCTTTGCCTGCGCCGGGGTTATTTGCCGTGGACCACCGCGTGATCTCGATCCGGTCGGATCTACACGATATGACGGGTAATATTCCACCAAGGGAATAATAGCCGGGAGGGATTGTTTCACCAAGGAAACAACCGCTCGAATCTCGGGATCTAAGAACCAAGCTTAGATCCGGAGTGTGATCGTGTAGATCTCAAATCCAATCCTCTCGAACTCCTGCCTTATTTGGCGTTGGTGATCGCCGAGCACCGGATCTGAAAGTCCAAGTCTCCAAGCCTTCAAAGTTGTGATCTTTTTTAGATCTGAGTCTTCAATCCAGCAGGGCTTCGCCTCTCTCCAAAATTTCCAACCTCTGAAACAAATGAGCACAAGGCCTATTTATAGGCACTCAGAACTGTGCCCGCGCACAGTTCTGAGCCTAGCCACCCATGGGTGGCTCGGCCTTGGCCGAGCCACCTCAGGGTGGCTCGGCTTGGGCCGAGCCACCCTGGGGTGGTTCGGTTTCGGCCGAGTCCCCGGGTGTTTGTCCGTTTCGTCCTTTGTTTCCGGTTCTGGTTCTCTTGTGTGGTTGATTGACTTGGCAACGACTCTTTGACTTGATTCCAGATTTGGCAGTGAGTCGGGTTCCTGATATGGCAGTAAACCAACTTCTGAATTTGAGTCCGGAATTGATGTTGATTTGATCGTGATTCATCCGAGTTCGCTCTTGTTTAGATGACTCGGTGATTCACCTAAACATTGGTTTGATTCCGCGTGCGAGTGGATGCATTCCAATGCTTGGGTGCGATTTGTCGCCTCGTTAACCTGCTCCGTTGCGTATAGCTTGGCTTCAGCGTTGGCGAGCTAACGGTCTTGTTTGGATACGTCGCCCGGTGGTCCGTTTGTTAAATCGGCGTCGAGCTGTGCTAAGGGACCTATAGGCAATTTTATACGCCTACAGATACCCCCTCCAAAGTATTTCAGTCTCATTCTTTTATAGAAGAGTCTGGAATACTTTGGATGTGATTGTCCCAACCTTCAGTCGGTGTAACGGGACTCTGGAATGACTTCTGTTCTGGATTCCTTCAATTCCTTCAGGCTATTCAGTGCTTTGTAGAATGCCTGTAGGGGTTCCGGTGCTGCATTTATTGTCTGACCGTTGTTGGAATTTGAACTTGAAGTCGATTCTTGATTTCTTGACTTTTTGGCTCGAGTTTGCTGCTTCAACACAGAACTTATCATCGATTGACTGCGTTGAATCTTCATCTATAACGCGTTGTCTGGCGTTTGAGCTTCATTGCGACGCGTTGTCCGGCGTCCAGGCTTCATTATGATGCACTGTTCGGCATTTGACACAGTTTATACTCGTACGTCTGCTGGAGTACACACGGTTTAAGCTCTTAAGGAATTGGAGCATGGATCTTATCCCAAGGTCGTTGGATGCTCGAGTCACGAGACCAACTCATAAAGTTGATGCGTCAATGACTCGCATATTTATAGGATTTTTGGCAAATCCTCAGCCATCAACGGGTTTGATGCGCCTTTACCGACTACCGTTTGAGTCGGGCTAGCATGCGGATTGTTTTAAGTCCGTTCCGCATGTGACGTTATGCTAAAAGAGTTAACTCTTTTAGTGCTACGATATTGAATACGTAGACTTCGTCTTTCTCCTGTGAAAAGACTAAACAGCAACGTGTATCAGACGTTGACTTAGGATTTTTGGCAAATCCTCAGCCCTCAACGGATTTGTCATGCTTTTACCGATTACCGTTTGAATCGGGCTTACATGCGGATTGTCTTAAGTCCGTTCCGCATGTGACGTTGTGCTAAAGGAATGAACTCCCTTAGACTTGATGCTACGACTTCGAATACGTAGACTTCGTCTTTCTCACGGGAATAGACTACCCGGCGACGCGTGTTAGGCGCTGACTTTAGGATTTTTGGCTAACCCCAAGCCTTTAACGGATTTGATTAACCTTTACCGACTACCGTTTGAGTCGGGCTAGCATGCGAATTGTCTAAATCCGTTCCGCATGTAACGTTGTGCTTAGAGACTGAATCCTCTAAGACTTGTTGCTATGACTTTGAATACATAGACTTCGCCGTTGTCATGGGAATAGGCTACCCAGCAACGTGTATTAAACGTTGACTTATCCCTCCTTAGGCTTCGGGATAAAATACCCCAGAATCGAACTCTGGTGTCTTTTTCTACGGGGAAAGACTAAACCGGCGACGCGTGTTAGGCGTCGGCATATCCTTTCTTAGGATTCAGGATGAAATTCCCCATGCGTGTAAGGCATGGATTTTGGTGTTATTAATAACAACCTGTCACAATGTTGAATATGTGAACGGGTGTTCTTTTTAAACGGTTAAGAACTGACCGGCAGCGCGTGTCAGGCGCAGACTTATCCTTGCTTAGGTTTCAGGATAGAATACCCCAGAATCGAACTCTGGTGTCTTTTTGTGCAGAAAAAAGACTAAACCGGCAGCGCGTGTTAGGCGCAGACTTATCCCTGCTTAGGATTCGGGATAAACTTCCTAGGATGAATCCTGAATTCTTCGAAAAGGATTGGTATGGGGAAGGAAGAATTTTATATTCTATTCCCCGAACAAAGAAGGAAAGGAGACTCGAGGTGGGATCTCCACCCCCAGAATCCGGAAAGGTGAAACTAAGAGTGGGATCTCCACTCCGAGAATCAAAAAGATTCGGATAACCCTAACTGTCGGAAGGTTTGATTATCGAACTAAAGATGAATTTCTCGTTTATCGAGAATGAATCGTGGTTTTGGTCCTAACTGTAGGAAGGTTTGACCAAGTGGGAGGTTTGAGGTGACCCTAACTGTAGGAAGGTTTGATCACTCGATTTGAAAGTGGACCTCTCGTTCATTGGAGGAATCGAGAGGGGTTTTTGGTTTTGGTCCTAACTGTAGAAAGGTTTGACCGAATGGAAGGTTTAAGACGATCCTAACTGTAGGAAGGTTTGATCGCTTGATTTGTGGACCTCTCGTTCATTGGGAGAATCGAGAGGGGATTTTGACTGTGGTCCTAACTGTAAGAAGGTTTGACCAATCGGGAACTTTACGTCCAGACTCTAACAGAGAGAGTGTTGAGTGCACAGACACAGTGAGAACTTGAATGGGAGTCCTTATTCATTACATTGCTGTGGTTTTGGGAACTTCCCGTTACATAAATCGTCCACCCCCAGTTTCCTCTGCGGAACTGGTTCGGACATTATTATCAGTTAACTAACCGGGTTATCCTTAAGAATATTAGCTTAATATTCTCCAGGAACTTCCCGTCAAAAGTGGGGAAACAGTTTAGACTCATATACCTATTGGAGTATCAGGGAGTAGTTTAACCTCTTATACCGGTCGGAGGATTGAGAAACAGTTTATACTCGTATACTCTTTGGAGTGTCAGGAAGCAGTTTATACTCTTATACCGGTCGGAGTTTGCCATTCTCAATTGGCTTACCTCAGCGTTATGACGCCAGCTTCAACCAAGGTCTGAATGCTATTCCTGAGAGCAAAGCAATCCTTGGTGGGATGAACAACCCTTCTGTGGTATGCACAGTACTTTGGGTCCGTAGTGTTATCAGCTTCCTCCTGATTCGTGATAGGTGGTAGCTTGATCTTGTTGCCTTCGAGGAGCGATTCGAAGATGGTTGGAACGTCTTCGTCCTTGAAGGAATACTCTCTTTGGAGTCTCGGACCCGAAGTCTTTTGCTGCCTTCGGGATTGCTGTTGTGACGCTTGATTAGCACCACCAGCAGCTGCAGGTGCTTTGCCCTTACCACGGGAAGCGAAGTTTGAGTCCAGCAGATTAACCGTCGGTTGGTTCCTTTCGGCCTTCTTCCTTTTAAGGAAGCGTTCGGCTTGTTCACCGCGCACCTTCAGATCCTTCCAAGTGTCAGACGGTGCTGTTCCCATTGCTTCCAACACGTCCAACGCAAGGTTGTTGTGGCAAGTTTGGAGGATGAATTCCTCTGTGATCGGGTCCCGGCAATTCATCGCCTTGTTCCGGAACCTTTTGACGAAGGTGTCGACTAACTCCCCGTCCTTTTGTTTCTCGTCGAGCAACGATCCGATAGATATCTCGGTGTCGTCGTCGAAGAAGTTGGCGAGGAACATGGTCTCCATATCGTCCCAGCTGTTCACGCTACTTGGCTTGAGGCGGCGATACCAATCGAAGGCGGCTCCGCGAAGAGTGCCAACGAATGACCGCACCATCAGAGGCTCATTGCCGGAGATAATACCCAAGTGCGATTTGAAATAAATCAAATGCTGAGTGGGGGAACCCTTCCCATCGAACGGCGTGAAGTTAATCAGACTGAATTTCGCCGGATAGGGGATCGATTCCCATTCTCGTGGGTATGGACAGGGAATGCCTATTTTCTTCGTCTCTTGAGCGGAGATCAATGTGTTGATTTTGCTCTCGAGATCTTTGATCTTCAAGTCTTCACTTGTATCTTCGTTGGCATCCTCGTTACCACCCCCTGTATTGACAGGAGGGTTATTGGCATTGTGAGCTTCATCCCTATCTGCGTGCTCCTTTTCCTGAATAATCGGTGGCTTGGTTCACCTTGTTGGTTCCTGAATGCTTGGATTTGCTGTTCATGCATCTCTCTCATCTGCTGCATGGCCGTCTCCATCTCGAATTTGAAACTTTCTTTCTGCTTAGCCAAAGCGTCTTCAAGCATTTTGGCCATTTCTTCCGCGCCTATCATGAATGACTCGCGGGGTTGTCCTTCTCTGGACACTGTATTGTCCGATGCGACAGCAGAGCAGGAATCCGATTCTTCATCTTCCGAAGGCAATCTTGTCCGAACCCTACCATAAGTTCCTCGTGCGATGGCTCCGGACTGCAGACGGGTTACGCACCGGGATGCTTCCAGAAACGACTTGAGATTAACCTGTGTCGATGTCTCTTTGCTGGTCATGTTGGCGGTGACCCTCGGAAATTCTCCGTCTTTAACCACCGTTCCTCTTTGCCGGAAACGCCTATACCTTGGTTTTGGTGTTTCGGTGCCGAGCCATTCGAACACTGAAATTCTCTCGGGGACTACCTTGATGCAGTTGCATTGAGACAGTACTGCCCGAATGAG
>NW_017973642.1:0-15081 GCF_001876935.1 Asparagus officinalis
GCACAAACCGACGAACCAACGAGGTGACGAGGTTAACGAATCGCACGCGAGCAACGGAATGCATCCATTCGCATGCATAATCAAGCCAACGGTTCGGGGAGTCAACGAGTCATCCAAACAAGAGCGGACTCGAATGAACCACGACCGCAAATCAGGAATCCGACTTACTGCCAAATCAGATCAACGAACCAGAGTCTGAATCAACCAAATCACGGACAGAACCGAAGGACGAAAACACGACGGAACCCAACACCAAGGGGGGGCTCGGCCTGAGCCGAGCCACCTCAGGGTGGCTCGGCCAAAGCCGAGCCACCCTGAGGTGGCCGGCCAGATCTGTGCCCGGGCACAGTAAAGGGAGCCTATAAATAGGCCCCCCTTGTTTCATTTCAAAAGGTTGGAACTTTAAGAGCCGTTACTCTGCCGGATTGGAGACTGAGCGTAGAGTTTCGAAGACTTGAGGACTTGAAGATTCAGATCTGATTCTCGGCGAACGTCCACGTTACAAAAGGTAGGATTTCGAGAGAGGTAAAGATCGGATCTGAGATCTACACGAAATCACACTCCGGATCAAAGCTTGGCCTTTGATCCCGAGAATTAAAGGCTACTATTTCCTTGGTGAATTAGTACCCTACGGCTATTATTTCCTTTGTGAAATAATACCCGTCGAATCGTGTAGATCCGACCGGATCTAGATCGCACGGTGGTCCACGGATTAACCCCGGCGTCGGCAAAGAACCCACACAAGCAAGAGACCGCAAAACAGGATCTTGCGATTTGTTCAAAGGGAAAGTTGTAAAAGGAAAGTTGTAATTTTTTTCTTTTTTCTTTGATTTCGTTGTAACCGGATCTAAAAAACACCGGATCTTTTGTAACAAAAAAAATATAGTTATTCAAGATGACAATGAATTCAATGAAGGCAATTTTCACCGCGAACAGCTAGCCCGACTCAAACGGTAGTCGAAGAGGATTATCCAATATCGACAAGTGTATGAAGTGAATTGACGAACCGTACTGAACATCGGAATAGCAGAATAACGAAGATACGATCCGATCAAGAGTTACGCTTCACACTCTTGAATAACAGCTTTTTGAGTTACAAAGATCCGGTCTTTTTATAAGATCCGGTTACAATGAAAATCAAAGAAAATAAAAGAAAGATTACAACTTTTTATCCTTGTTTGTCGAACAAATCACGAGCTCCTGTTTTGCGGTCGCTCGCTTTATTCATTCTCCAGACTTGCCACAACAACCTCGCATTGGACGTATTGGAGGCAATGGGGACAGCACCGTCTGACACTTGGAAGGATCTGAAGGTGCGCGGTGAACAAGCCGAACGCTTCCTTAAAAGGAAGAAGGCCGAAAGGAACCAACCGACGGTTAATCTGCTGGACTCAAACTTCGCTTCCCGTGGTAAGGGCAAAGCACCTGCAGCTGCTGGTGGTGCTAATCAAGCGTCACAACAGCAATCCCGAAGGCAGCAGAAGACTTCGGGTCCGAGACTCCAGAGAGAGTATTCCTTCAAGGACGAAGACGTTCCAACCATCTTCGAATCGCTCCTCGAAGGCAACAAGATCAAGCTACCACCTATCACGAATCAGGAGGAAGCTGATAACACTACGGACCCAAAGTACTGTGCATACCACAGAAGGGTTGTTCATCCCACCAAGGATTGCTTTGCTCTCAGGAATAGCATTCAGACCTTGGTCGAAGCCGGCGTTATAACGCTAAGGTAAGCCAAATAAAAACGGCAAAACTCCGACCGGTATAAGAGTATAAACTGCTTCCTGACACTCCAAAGAGTATACGAGTATAAACTGTTTCTCAATCCTCCGACCGGTATAAGAGGTTAAACTACTCCCTGATACTCCAATAGGTATATGAGTCTAAACTGTTTCCCCACTTTTGACGGGAAGTTCCTGGAGAATATTAAGCTAATATTCTTAAGGATAACCCGGTTAGTTAACTGATAATAATGTCCGAACCAGTTCCGCAGAGGAAACTGGGGGTGGACGATTTATGTAACGGGAAGTTCCCAAAACCACAGCAATGTAATGAATAAGGACTCCCATTCAAGTTCTCACTGTGTCTGTGCACTCAACACTCTCTCTGTTAGAGTCTGGACGTAAAGTTCCTGATTGGTCAAACCTTCTTACAGTTAGGACCACAGTCAAAATCCCCTCTCGATTCTCCCAATGAACGAGAGGTCCACAAATCAAGCGATCAAACCTTCCTACAGTTAGGATCGTCTTAAACCTTCCATTCGGTCAAACCTTTCTACAGTTAGGACCAAAACCAAAAACCCCTCTCGATTCCTCCAATGAACGAGAGGTCCACTTTCAAATCGAGTGATCAAACCTTCCTACAGTTAGGGTCACCTCAAACCTCCCACTTGGTCAAACCTTCCTACAGTTAGGACCAAAACCACGATTCATTCTCGATAAACGAGAAATTCATCTTTAGTTCGATAATCAAACCTTCCGACAGTTAGGGTTATCCGAATCTTTTTGATTCTCGGAGTGGAGATCCCACTCTTAGTTTCACCTTTCCGGATTCTGGGGGTGGAGATCCCACCTCGAGTCTCCTTTCCTTCTTTGTTCGGGGAATAGAATATAAAATTCTTCCTTCCCCATACCAATCCTTTTCGAAGAATTCAGGATTCATCCTAGGAAGTTTATCCCGAATCCTAAGCAGGGATAAGTCTGCGCCTAACACGCGCTGCCGGTTTAGTCTTTTTTCTGCACAAAAAGACACCAGAGTTCGATTCTGGGGTATTCTATCCTGAAACCTAAGCAAGGATAAGTCTGCGCCTGACACGCGCTGCCGGTCAGTTCTTAACCGTTTAAAAAGAACACCCGTTCACATATTCAACATTGTGACAGGTTGTTATTAATAACACCAAAATCCATGCCTTACACGCATGGGGAATTTCATCCTGAATCCTAAGAAAGGATATGCCGACGCCTAACACGCGTCGCCGGTTTAGTCTTTCCCCGTAGAAAAAGACACCAGAGTTCGATTCTGGGGTATTTTATCCCGAAGCCTAAGGAGGGATAAGTCAACGTTTAATACACGTTGCTGGGTAGCCTATTCCCATGACAACGGCGAAGTCTATGTATTCAAAGTCATAGCAACAAGTCTTAGAGGATTCAGTCTCTAAGCACAACGTTACATGCGGAACGGATTTAGACAATTCGCATGCTAGCCCGACTCAAACGGTAGTCGGTAAAGGTTAATCAAATCCGTTAAAGGCTTGGGGTTAGCCAAAAATCCTAAAGTCAGCGCCTAACACGCGTCGCCGGGTAGTCTATTCCCGTGAGAAAGACGAAGTCTACGTATTCGAAGTCGTAGCATCAAGTCTAAGGGAGTTCATTCCTTTAGCACAACGTCACATGCGGAACGGACTTAAGACAATCCGCATGTAAGCCCGATTCAAACGGTAATCGGTAAAAGCATGACAAATCCGTTGAGGGCTGAGGATTTGCCAAAAATCCTAAGTCAACGTCTGATACACGTTGCTGTTTAGTCTTTTCACAGGAGAAAGACGAAGTCTACGTATTCAATATCGTAGCACTAAAAGAGTTAACTCTTTTAGCATAACGTCACATGCGGAACGGACTTAAAACAATCCGCATGCTAGCCCGACTCAAACGGTAGTCGGTAAAGGCGCATCAAACCCGTTGATGGCTGAGGATTTGCCAAAAATCCTATAAATATGCGAGTCATTGACGCATCAACTTTATGAGTTGGTCTCGTGACTCGAGCATCCAACGACCTTGGGATAAGATCCATGCTCCAATTCCTTAAGAGCTTAAACCGTGTGTACTCCAGCAGACGTACGAGTATAAACTGTGTCAAATGCCGAACAGTGCATCATAATGAAGCCTGGACGCCGGACAACGCGTCGCAATGAAGCTCAAACGCCAGACAACGCGTTATAGATGAAGATTCAACGCAGTCAATCGATGATAAGTTCTGTGTTGAAGCAGCAAACTCGAGCCAAAAAGTCAAGAAATCAAGAATCGACTTCAAGTTCAAATTCCAACAACGGTCAGACAATAAATGCAGCACCGGAACCCCTACAGGCATTCTACAAAGCACTGAATAGCCTGAAGGAATTGAAGGAATCCAGAACAGAAGTCATTCCAGAGTCCCGTTACACCGACTGAAGGTTGGGACAATCACATCCAAAGTATTCCAGACTCTTCTATAAAAGAATGAGACTGAAATACTTTGGAGGGGGTATCTGTAGGCGTATAAAATTGCCTATAGGTCCCTTAGCACAGCTCGACGCCGATTTAACAAACGGACCACCGGGCGACGTATCCAAACAAGACCGTTAGCTCGCCAACGCTGAAGCCAAGCTATACGCAACGGAGCAGGTTAACGAGGCGACAAATCGCACCCAAGCATTGGAATGCATCCACTCGCACGCGGAATCAAACCAATGTTTAGGTGAATCACCGAGTCATCTAAACAAGAGCGAACTCGGATGAATCACGATCAAATCAACATCAATTCCGGACTCAAATTCAGAAGTTGGTTTACTGCCATATCAGGAACCCGACTCACTGCCATATCTGGAATCAAGTCAACAAGTCGTTGCCAAGTCAATCAACCACACAAGAGAACCAGAACCGGAAACAAAGGACGAAACGGACAAACACCCGGGGACTCGGCCGAAACCGAACCACCCCAGGGTGGCTCGGCCCAAGCCGAGCCACCCTGAGGTGGCTCGGTGGCCGAGCCACCCCAGGGTGGCTCGGCCAAGGCCGAGCCACCCTGAGGTGGCTCGGCCAAAGCCGAGCCACCCCAGGGTGGCTCGGCCAAGGCCGAGCCACCCTGAGGTGGCTCGGCCAAGGCCGAGCCACCCATGGGTGGCTAGGCTCAGAACTGTGCAAATGCACAGTTCTGAGTGCCTATAAATAGGCCTTGTGCTCATTTGTTTCAGAGGTTGGAAATTTTGGAGAGAGGCGAAGCCCTGCTGGATTGAAGACTCAGATCTAAAAAAGATCACAACTTTGAAGGCTTGGAGACTTGGACTTTCAGATCCGGTGCTCGGCGATCACCAACGCCAAATAAGGCAGGAGTTCGAGAGGATTGGATTTGAGATCTACACGATCACACTCCGGATCTAAGCTTGGTTCTTAGATCCCGAGATTCGAGCGGTTGTTTCCTTGGTGAAACAATCCCTCCCGGCTATTATTCCCTTGGTGGAATATTACCCGTCATATCGTGTAGATCCGACCGGATCGAGATCACGCGGTGGTCCACGGCAAATAACCCCGGCGCAGGCAAAGAACCCACCAAAGCGAGCGACCGCAAAACAGGAGCTCGCGATTAGTTCGACAAATAAGGAAAATTGTAATCTTTACTTTGTTTTCTTTGATTTTTCATTGTAACCGGATCTTATAAAAAGACCGGATCTTTGTAACGCATAAAGTTGTTAACTGAGATAGCAATGATATCAACAATGAAGAAAGCTACGATTTTTCCCGCGAACAATCTGGCGACCACAGTGGGAGCCAACAGCTTTACTGCCGAAGCTGTCGCGTCGCAGCCGCGGATCCCGATCCCGGTCGAGGAGGAGGTCGAGTACGAATTCGACCAACAAAAGTTCGAGGAGTATCTGTCATCCTCGTCCGAATCCACCTCCCCTCGCAAGTCCAAGTCTCCAAAGCTCTCTTCCAAGAGAAAACTTCGTTGGTACGAAGAAGTTGAAGCTGCCAACGAAGATCTCGCCCCGTTTGATGCCGAAGCTGCATCGGGTGAGATCTCTCCTTCCAACCAGGTCAGATCTGCTCTGGCCGAATCTTCCGTTGCCGAGGGCGTAGTGACTCTCTCAAAGAGAGCCCGCCAAAGGCAACGTCAGCGCCTTGCGAAACAAATCGCAAAGGCAATGGAATCTGTGGACGGGATCCGTTACAACACGGATCTGAAGAACAGAAGAGGCGAACGACCTCAACAACCAATGAATGGCAACTCCTCCAAGCCACCAACGAACGAATGGATCCGTGTCAAACGGAACCGTTCAACGCTGGAGGATCGCATTCAGAAGCGCCGCGCACTCTCAGCACAAGCACGAGCTCAAGTTCAAGAAGCCCGTAGAAGGTGGCAGAATGGAGTAGCCAAGAAATCACCACTAACTCACAAAATATGGAGGCCAAAGTCCAAAGTGGTGAGTCAGGCCGAGGATCGACCTTTACAGCCTTCAAAACGAGTTCAACCTCCCGAACCATCCCGAGGAAGGAGGTCAATCTTGGAGCGCCTCGGTCCAATTCCCGACGAGCGCAACGAAGTCCATGAACGCTCGGGCCCGATGAAGAGGCTCCGAACTAATCAACATGCTGGGGGTCGACACAACCCTCAACATGACAAAGAGTTTACGGCACCCAAGCGCACTACCTTGCGCATCGAAGTTCGGGAGCCCGCTGAGAATTCATGTCTACAAAGGCGTGTTTCGAGGCGAGTGACTCTCGGAAGTCCAAATAAGGCAGTTTGCTCTCAGAAGGAAACGTTGTCATCCGAGGATGATAACGTTATACCTGGGAAATCATGCCAACACGCGATAGGTTACTCCGATCAAATGGACGAGTTGTACTATCGTGCTGGGGGTACGAACAAAACAAGAAAAAGAAGCCCTCAAGGGCTCGAAACTCAGTGCCCATGTGCCAAGCTCATTCGGGTAGTACTGTCTCAATGCAACTGCATCAAGGGAGTCCCCGAGAGAATTTCAGTGTTCGAAAGGCTCGGCACCGAAACGCCAAAACCAAGGTATAGGCGTTTCCGGCAAAGAAGAACGGTGGTTAAAGACGGAGAATTTCCGAGGGTCACCGCCAACATGACCAGCAAAGAGACATTGACACAGATTGATCTCAAGTCGTTTCTGGAAGCATCTCGGCGTGTAACCCGTCTGCAGTCCGGAGCCATCGCACGAGGAACTTATGGTAGGGTTCGGACAAGATTGCCTTCGGAAGATGAAGAATCGGATTCCTGCTCTGCTGTCGCATCGGACAATACAGTGTCCAGCGAAGGACAACCCCGCGAGTCATTTATGATAAGCGCGGAAGAAATGGCCAAGATGCTTGAAGACGCTTTGGCTAAACAGAAAGAAAGTTTCAAGTTTGAGATGCAGATGGCCCTGCAGACTATGAGAGAGATGCATGAGCAACAAATCCAGGCATTCAGGAACCAACAAGGTGAACCAAGTCACCGTAATCAGGTTGTTCAGGAAGAAGAGCACACGGATAGGGATGGAGCTCACAATGCCAATAACCCTCCCGTCAATGCAGGGGGTTGTTCGCGGGAAAAATCGTGTCTTTCTTCATTGTTGATATCATTGCTATCTCAGTTAACAACTTTATGCGTTACAAAGATCCGGTCTTTTTATAAGATCCGGTTACAATGAAAAATCAAAGAAAACAAAGTAAAGATTACAATTTTCCTTATTTGTCGAACTAATCGCGAGCTCCTGTTTTGCGGTCGCTCGCTTTGGTGGGTTCTTTGCCTGCGCCGGGGTTATTTGCCGTGGACCACCGCGTGATCTCGATCCGGTCGGATCTACACGATATGACGGGTAATATTCCACCAAGGGAATAATAGCCGGGAGGGATTGTTTCACCAAGGAAACAACCGCTCGAATCTCGGGATCTAAGAACCAAGCTTAGATCCGGAGTGTGATCGTGTAGATCTCAAATCCAATCCTCTCGAACTCCTGCCTTATTTGGCGTTGGTGATCGCCGAGCACCGGATCTGAAAGTCCAAGTCTCCAAGCCTTCAAAGTTGTGATCTTTTTTAGATCTGAGTCTTCAATCCAGCAGGGCTTCGCCTCTCTCCAAAATTTCCAACCTCTGAAACAAATGAGCACAAGGCCTATTTATAGGCACTCAGAACTGTGCCCGCGCACAGTTCTGAGCCTAGCCACCCATGGGTGGCTCGGCCTTGGCCGAGCCACCTCAGGGTGGCTCGGCTTGGGCCGAGCCACCCTGGGGTGGTTCGGTTTCGGCCGAGTCCCCGGGTGTTTGTCCGTTTCGTCCTTTGTTTCCGGTTCTGGTTCTCTTGTGTGGTTGATTGACTTGGCAACGACTCTTTGACTTGATTCCAGATTTGGCAGTGAGTCGGGTTCCTGATATGGCAGTAAACCAACTTCTGAATTTGAGTCCGGAATTGATGTTGATTTGATCGTGATTCATCCGAGTTCGCTCTTGTTTAGATGACTCGGTGATTCACCTAAACATTGGTTTGATTCCGCGTGCGAGTGGATGCATTCCAATGCTTGGGTGCGATTTGTCGCCTCGTTAACCTGCTCCGTTGCGTATAGCTTGGCTTCAGCGTTGGCGAGCTAACGGTCTTGTTTGGATACGTCGCCCGGTGGTCCGTTTGTTAAATCGGCGTCGAGCTGTGCTAAGGGACCTATAGGCAATTTTATACGCCTACAGATACCCCCTCCAAAGTATTTCAGTCTCATTCTTTTATAGAAGAGTCTGGAATACTTTGGATGTGATTGTCCCAACCTTCAGTCGGTGTAACGGGACTCTGGAATGACTTCTGTTCTGGATTCCTTCAATTCCTTCAGGCTATTCAGTGCTTTGTAGAATGCCTGTAGGGGTTCCGGTGCTGCATTTATTGTCTGACCGTTGTTGGAATTTGAACTTGAAGTCGATTCTTGATTTCTTGACTTTTTGGCTCGAGTTTGCTGCTTCAACACAGAACTTATCATCGATTGACTGCGTTGAATCTTCATCTATAACGCGTTGTCTGGCGTTTGAGCTTCATTGCGACGCGTTGTCCGGCGTCCAGGCTTCATTATGATGCACTGTTCGGCATTTGACACAGTTTATACTCGTACGTCTGCTGGAGTACACACGGTTTAAGCTCTTAAGGAATTGGAGCATGGATCTTATCCCAAGGTCGTTGGATGCTCGAGTCACGAGACCAACTCATAAAGTTGATGCGTCAATGACTCGCATATTTATAGGATTTTTGGCAAATCCTCAGCCATCAACGGGTTTGATGCGCCTTTACCGACTACCGTTTGAGTCGGGCTAGCATGCGGATTGTTTTAAGTCCGTTCCGCATGTGACGTTATGCTAAAAGAGTTAACTCTTTTAGTGCTACGATATTGAATACGTAGACTTCGTCTTTCTCCTGTGAAAAGACTAAACAGCAACGTGTATCAGACGTTGACTTAGGATTTTTGGCAAATCCTCAGCCCTCAACGGATTTGTCATGCTTTTACCGATTACCGTTTGAATCGGGCTTACATGCGGATTGTCTTAAGTCCGTTCCGCATGTGACGTTGTGCTAAAGGAATGAACTCCCTTAGACTTGATGCTACGACTTCGAATACGTAGACTTCGTCTTTCTCACGGGAATAGACTACCCGGCGACGCGTGTTAGGCGCTGACTTTAGGATTTTTGGCTAACCCCAAGCCTTTAACGGATTTGATTAACCTTTACCGACTACCGTTTGAGTCGGGCTAGCATGCGAATTGTCTAAATCCGTTCCGCATGTAACGTTGTGCTTAGAGACTGAATCCTCTAAGACTTGTTGCTATGACTTTGAATACATAGACTTCGCCGTTGTCATGGGAATAGGCTACCCAGCAACGTGTATTAAACGTTGACTTATCCCTCCTTAGGCTTCGGGATAAAATACCCCAGAATCGAACTCTGGTGTCTTTTTCTACGGGGAAAGACTAAACCGGCGACGCGTGTTAGGCGTCGGCATATCCTTTCTTAGGATTCAGGATGAAATTCCCCATGCGTGTAAGGCATGGATTTTGGTGTTATTAATAACAACCTGTCACAATGTTGAATATGTGAACGGGTGTTCTTTTTAAACGGTTAAGAACTGACCGGCAGCGCGTGTCAGGCGCAGACTTATCCTTGCTTAGGTTTCAGGATAGAATACCCCAGAATCGAACTCTGGTGTCTTTTTGTGCAGAAAAAAGACTAAACCGGCAGCGCGTGTTAGGCGCAGACTTATCCCTGCTTAGGATTCGGGATAAACTTCCTAGGATGAATCCTGAATTCTTCGAAAAGGATTGGTATGGGGAAGGAAGAATTTTATATTCTATTCCCCGAACAAAGAAGGAAAGGAGACTCGAGGTGGGATCTCCACCCCCAGAATCCGGAAAGGTGAAACTAAGAGTGGGATCTCCACTCCGAGAATCAAAAAGATTCGGATAACCCTAACTGTCGGAAGGTTTGATTATCGAACTAAAGATGAATTTCTCGTTTATCGAGAATGAATCGTGGTTTTGGTCCTAACTGTAGGAAGGTTTGACCAAGTGGGAGGTTTGAGGTGACCCTAACTGTAGGAAGGTTTGATCACTCGATTTGAAAGTGGACCTCTCGTTCATTGGAGGAATCGAGAGGGGTTTTTGGTTTTGGTCCTAACTGTAGAAAGGTTTGACCGAATGGAAGGTTTAAGACGATCCTAACTGTAGGAAGGTTTGATCGCTTGATTTGTGGACCTCTCGTTCATTGGGAGAATCGAGAGGGGATTTTGACTGTGGTCCTAACTGTAAGAAGGTTTGACCAATCAGGAACTTTACGTCCAGACTCTAACAGAGAGAGTGTTGAGTGCACAGACACAGTGAGAACTTGAATGGGAGTCCTTATTCATTACATTGCTGTGGTTTTGGGAACTTCCCGTTACATAAATCGTCCACCCCCAGTTTCCTCTGCGGAACTGGTTCGGACATTATTATCAGTTAACTAACCGGGTTATCCTTAAGAATATTAGCTTAATATTCTCCAGGAACTTCCCGTCAAAAGTGGGGAAACAGTTTAGACTCATATACCTATTGGAGTATTAAGAAGCAGTTTATACTCGTATACTTTTCGGAGTGTTGAGAAACAGTTTATACTCGTATACTCTTTGGAGTGTCAGGAAGCAGTTTATACTCTTATACCGGTCGGAGTTTTGCCGTTTTTATTTGGCTTACCTTAGCGTTATAACGCCGGCTTCGACCAAGGTCTGAATGCTATTCCTGAGAGCAAAGCAATCCTTGGTGGGATGAACAACCCTTCTGTGGTATGCACAGTACTTTGGGTCCGTAGTGTTATCAGCTTCCTCCTGATTCGTGATAGGTGGTAGCTTGATCTTGTTGCCTTCGAGGAGCGATTCGAAGATGGTTGGAACGTCTTCGTCCTTGAAGGAATACTCTCTCTGGAGTCTCGGACCCGAAGTCTTCTGCTGCCTTCGGGATTGCTGTTGTGACGCTTGATTAGCACCACCAGCAGCTGCAGGTGCTTTGCCCTTACCACGGGAAGCGAAGTTTGAGTCCAGCAGATTAACCGTCGGTTGGTTCCTTTCGGCCTTCTTCCTTTTAAGGAAGCGTTCGGCTTGTTCACCGCGCACCTTCAGATCCTTCCAAGTGTCAGACGGTGCTGTCCCCATTGCCTCCAATACGTCCAATGCGAGGTTGTTGTGGCAAGTCTGGAGAATGAATTCCTCGGTGATCGGGTCCCGGCAATTCATCGCCTTGTTCCGGAACCTTTTGACGAAGGTGTCGACTAACTCCCCGTCTTTTTGTTTCTCGTCGAGCAACGATCCGATAGAGATCTCGGTGTCGTCGTCGAAGAAATTTGCAAGGAACTTCGTCTCCATGTCATCCCAGCTGTTCACGCTTCCTGGCTTGAGGCGACGATACCAATCGAAGGCAGCTCCGCGAAGAGTGCCGACGAATGACCGCACCATCAGAGGCTCGTTCCCAGAGATAGCACCCAGGTGCGATTTGAAATAAATCAAATGCTGGGTGGGGGAACCCCTTCCATCGAACGGCGTGAAGTTGATTAGACTAAACTTCGCCGGATAGGGGATTGATTCCCATTCCCTCGGGTATGGACAAGGAATGCCCGTTTTCTTTACCTCTTGAGCAGACAGCAACGTATTGATTTTACTCTCGAGGCTTTTGATCTTCAAGTCTTCACTTGTATCCCCGTTGGCATCCTCACTACCACCCCCTGCATTGATGGGAGGGTTATTGGCATTGTGAGCTTCATCCCCATCCGCGTGCTCCTTTTCCTGAGCAACCTGGTTACGGTGGCTTGGTTCACCTTGTTGGTTCCTGAATGCTTGGATTTGCTGTTCATGCATCTCTCTCATCTGCTGCATGGCCGTCTCCATCTCGAATTTAAAACTTTCTTTCTGCTTAGCCAAAGCGTCTTCAAGCATTTTGGCCATTTCTTCCGCGCCTATCATGAATGACTCGCGGGGTTGTCCTTCGCTGGACACTGTATTGTCCGATGCGACAGCAGAGCAGGAATCCGATTCTTCATCTTCCGAAGGCAATCTTATCCGAACCCTACCATAAGTTCCTCGTGCGATGGCTCCGGACTGCAGACGGGTTACACGCCGGGACGCTTCCAGAAACGATTTGAGATCAATCTGTGTCGATGTCTCTTTGCTGGTCATGTTGGCGGTGACCTTCGGAAATTCTCCATCCTTAACCACTGTTCTTCTTTGCCGGAAGCGCCTATGCCTTGGTTTTGGCGTTTCGGTGCCGAGCCTTTCGAACACTGAAATTCTCTCGGGGACTCCCTTGATGCAGTTGCATTGAGACAGTACTACCCGAATGAGCTTGGCACATGGGCACTGAGTTTCGAGCCCTTGAGGGCTTCTTTTTCTTGTTTTGTTCGTACCCCCAGCACGATAGTACAACTCGTCCATTTGATCGGAGTAACCTATCGCGTGTTGGCATGATTTCCCAGGTATAACGTTATCATCCTCGGATGACAACGTTTCCTTCTGAGAGCAAACTGCCTTATTTGGACTTCCGAGAGTCACTCGCCTCGAAACACGCCTTTGTAGACATGAATTCTCAGCGGGCTCCCGAACTTCGATGCGCAAGGTAGTGCGCTTGGGTGCCGTAAACTCTTTGTCATGTTGAGGGTTGTGTCGACCCCCAGCATGTTGATTAGTTCGGAGCCTCTTCATCGGGCCCGAGCGTTCATGGACTTCGTTGCGCTCGTCGGGAATTGGACCGAGGCGCTCCAAGATTGACCTCCTTCCTCGGGATGGTTCGGGAGGTTGAACTCGTTTTGAAGGCTGTAAAGGTCGATCCTCGGCCTGACTCACCACTTTGGACTTTGGCCTCCATATTTTGTGAGTTAGTGGTGATTTCTTGGCTACTCCATTCTGCCACCTTCTACGGGCTTCTTGAACTTGAGCTCGTGCTTGTGCTGAGAGTGCGCGGCGCTTCTGAATGCGATCCTCCAGCGTTGAACGGTTCCGTTTGACACGGATCCATTCGTTCGTTGGTGGCTTGGAGGAGTTGCCATTCATTGGTTGTTGAGGTCGTTCGCCTCTTCTGTTCTTCAGATCCGTGTTGTAACGGATCCCGTCCACAGATTCCATTGCCTTTGCGATTTGTTTCGCAAGGCGCTGACGTTGCCTTTGGCGGGCTCTCTTTGAGAGAGTCACTACGCCCTCGGCAACGGAAGATTCGGCCAGAGCAGATCTGACCTGGTTGGAAGGAGAGATCTCACCCGATGCAGCTTCGGCATCAAACGGGGCGAGATCTTCGTTGGCAGCTTCAACTTCTTCGTACCAACGAAGTTTTCTCTTGGAAGAGAGCTTTGGAGACTTGGACTTGCGAGGGGAGGTGGATTCGGACGAGGATGACAGATACTCCTCGAACTTTTGTTGGTCGAATTCGTACTCGACCTCCTCCTCGACCGGGATCGGGATCCGCGGCTGCGACGCGACAGCTTCGGCAGTAAAGCTGTTGGCTCCCACTGTGGTCGCCAGATTGTTCGCGGGAAAAATCGTAGCTTTCTTCATTGTTGATATCATTGCTATCTCAGTTAACAACTTTATGCGTTACAAAGATCCGGTCTTTTTATAAGATCCGGTTACAATGAAAAATCAAAGAAAACAAAGTAAAGATTACAATTTTCCTTATTTGTCGAACTAATCGCGAGCTCCTGTTTTGCGGTCGCTCGCTTTGGTGGGTTCTTTGCCTGCGCCGGGGTTATTTGCCGTGGACCACCGCGTGATCTCGATCCGGTCGGATCTACACGATATGACGGGTAATATTCCACCAAGGGAATAATAGCCGGGAGGGATTGTTTCACCAAGGAAACAACCGCTCGAATCTCGGGATCTAAGAACCAAGCTTAGATCCGGAGTGTGATCGTGTAGATCTCAAATCCAATCCTCTCGAACTCCTGCCTTATTTGGCGTTGGTGATCGCCGAGCACCGGATCTGAAAGTCCAAGTCTCCAAGCCTTCAAAGTTGTGATCTTTTTTAGATCTGAGTCTTCAATCCAGCAGGGCTTCGCCTCTCTCCAAAATTTCCAACCTCTGAAACAAATGAGCACAAGGCCTATTTATAGGCACTCAGAACTGTGCCCGCGCACAGTTCTGAGCCTAGCCACCCATGGGTGGCTCGGCCTTAGCCACCCTGGGGTGGTTCGGTTTCGGCCGAGTCCCCGGGTGTTTGTCCGTTTCGTCCTTTGTTTCCGGTTCTGGTTCTCTTGTGTGGTTGATTGACTTGGCAACGACTCTTTGACTTGATTCCAGATTTGGCAGTGAGTCGGGTTCCTGATATGGCAGTAAACCAACTTCTGAATTTGAGTCCGGAATTGATGTTGATTTGATCGTGATTCATCCGAGTTCGCTCTTGTTTAGATGACTCGGTGATTCACCTAAACATTGGTTTGATTCCGCGTGCGAGTGGATGCATTCCAATGCTTGGGTGCGATTTGTCGCCTCGTTAACCTGCTCCGTTGCGTATAGCTTGGCTTCAGCGTTGGCGGTCTTGTCGAGCTGTGCTAAGGGACCTATAGGCAATTTTATACGCCTACAGATACCCCCTCCAAAGTATTTCAGTCTCATTCTTTTATAGAAGAGTCTGGAATACTTTGGATGTGATTGCCCCAACCTTCAGTCGGTGTAACGGGACTCTGGAATGACTTCTGTTCTGGATTCCTTCAATTCCTTCAGGCTATTCAGTGCTTTGTAGAATGCCTGTAGGGGTTCCGGTGCTGCATTTATTGTCTTCTGTTGTTGGAATTTGAACTTGAAGTCGATTCTTGATTTCTTGACTTTTTGGCTCGAGTTTGCTGCTTCAA
>NW_017973643.1:0-16574 GCF_001876935.1 Asparagus officinalis
ACTCAGCCAGGAGTTGTGTCTCGCCCACACAATGAGTGGCTCGGCCATTGTAAGCGCACACCATGAGTGACTCGATCATTGAAAGTTGTAATTCTCTTCGTCAGCGTTCTAACGCATCTTGAATCATCTCATTCTGAGATCGGACGGGAGAGTTAGAGCCAAAATACCCGAGGACGTACGAAGGTAAAACAACTCAGCCAGGAGTTGTGTCTCTCCCACACAATGAGTGGCTCGGCCATTGTAAGCCCACACCATGAGTGGCTAAGCCATTGAAAGTTGTAAGTCTCTTTGTCAGCTTTCTAACGCATCTTGAATGACGAGAGAGTTAGAGCCAAAATACCCGAGGACGTACGAAGGCAAAACAACTCAGCCAGGAGTTGTGTCTCGCCCACACAATGAGTGGCTCGGCCATTGTAAGCCCACACCATGAGTGGCGTGGCCATTGAAAGTTGTAAGTCTCTTTGTGAGCTTTCTAACGCATCTTGAATCATCTCATTCCGAGATCGGACGAGAGAGTTAGAGCCAAAATACCCGAGGACGTACGAAGGCAAAACAACTCAGCCAGGAGTTGTGTCTCGCCCACACAATGAGTGGCTCGGCCATTGTAAGCCCACACCATGAGTGGCGTGGCCATTGAAAGTTGTAAGTCTCTTTGTGAGCTTTCTAACGCATCTTGAATCATCTCATTCCGAGATCGGACGAGAGAGTTAGAGCCAAAATACCCGAAGACGTACGAAGGCAAAACAACTCAGCCAGGAGTTGTGTCTCGCCCACACAATGAGTGGCTCGGCCATTGTAAGCCCACACCATGAGTGGCTTGGCCATTGAAAGTTGTAAGTCTCTTTGTGAGCTTTCTAACGCATCTTGAATCATCTCATTCCGAGATCGGACGAGAGAGTTAGAGCCAAAATACCCGAGGACGTACGAAGGCAAAACAACTCAGCCAGGAGTTGTGTCTCGCCCACACAATGAGTGGCTCGGCCATTGTAAGCCTACACCATGAGTGGCTTGGCCATTGAAAGTTGTAAGTCTCTTTGTGAGCTTTCTAACGCATCTTGAATCATCTCATTCCGAGATCGGACGAGAGAGTTAGAGCCAAAATACCCGAGGACGTACGAAGGCAAAACAACTCAGCCAGGAGTTGTGTCTCGCCCACACAATGAGTGGCTCGGCCATTGTAAGCCTACACCATGAGTGGCTTGGCCATTGAAAGTTGTAAGTCTCTTTGTGAGCTTTCTAACGCATCTTGAATCATCTCATTCCGAGATCGGACGAGAGAGTTAGAGCCAAAATACCCGAGGACGTACGAAGGCAAAACAACTCAGCCAGGAGTTGTGTCTCGCCCACACAATGAGTGGCTCGGCCATTGTAAGCCTACACCATGAGTGGCTTGGCCATTGAAAGTTGTAAGTCTCTTTGTGAGCTTTCTAACGCATCTTGAATCATCTCATTCCGAGATCGGACGAGAGAGTTAGAGCCAAAATACCCGAGGACGTACGAAGGCAAAACAACTCAGCCAGGAGTTGTGTCTCGCCCACACAATGAGTGGCTCGGCCATTGTAAGCCTACACCATGAGTGGCTTGGCCATTGAAAGTTGTAAGTCTCTTTGTGAGCTTTCTAACGCATCTTGAATCATCTCATTCCGAGATCGGACGAGAGAGTTAGAGCCAAAATACCCGAGGACGTACGAAGGCAAAACAACTCAGCCAGGAGTTGTGTCTCGCCCACACAATGAGTGGCTCGGCCATTGTAAGCCTACACCATGAGTGGCTTGGCCATTGAAAGTTGTAAGTCTCTTTGTGAGCTTTCTAACGCATCTTGAATCATCTCATTCCGAGATCGGACGAGAGAGTTAGAGCCAAAATACCCGAGGACGTACGAAGGCAAAACAACTCAGCCAGGAGTTGTGTCTCGCCCACACAATGAGTGGCTCGGCCATTGTAAGCCTACACCATGAGTGGCTTGGCCATTGAAAGTTGTAAGTCTCTTTGTGAGCTTTCTAACGCATCTTGAATCATCTCATTCCGAGATCGGACGAGAGAGTTAGAGCCAAAATACCCGAGGACGTACGAAGGCAAAACAACTCAGCCAGGAGTTGTGTCTCGCCCACACAATGAGTGGCTCGGCCATTGTAAGCCTACACCATGAGTGGCTTGGCCATTGAAAGTTGTAAGTCTCTTTGTGAGCTTTCTAACGCATCTTGAATCATCTCATTCCGAGATCGGACGAGAGAGTTAGAGCCAAAATACCCGAGGACGTACGAAGGCAAAACAACTCAGCCAGGAGTTGTGTCTCGCCCACACAATGAGTGGCTCGGCCATTGTAAGCCTACACCATGAGTGGCTTGGCCATTGAAAGTTGTAAGTCTCTTTGTGAGCTTTCTAACGCATCTTGAATCATCTCATTCCGAGATCGGACGAGAGAGTTAGAGCCAAAATACCCGAGGACGTACGAAGGCAAAACAACTCAGCCAGGAGTTGTGTCTCGCCCACACAATGAGTGGCTCGGCCATTGTAAGCCTACACCATGAGTGGCTTGGCCATTGAAAGTTGTAAGTCTCTTTGTGAGCTTTCTAACGCATCTTGAATCATCTCATTCCGAGATCGGACGAGAGAGTTAGAGCCAAAATACCCGAGGACGTACGAAGGCAAAACAACTCAGCCAGGAGTTGTGTCTCGCCCACACAATGAGTGGCTCGGCCATTGTAAGCCTACACCATGAGTGGCTTGGCCATTGAAAGTTGTAAGTCTCTTTGTGAGCTTTCTAACGCATCTTGAATCATCTCATTCCGAGATCGGACGAGAGAGTTAGAGCCAAAATACCCGAGGACGTACGAAGGCAAAACAACTCAGCCAGGAGTTGTGTCTCGCCCACACAATGAGTGGCTCGGCCATTGTAAGCCTACACCATGAGTGGCTTGGCCATTGAAAGTTGTAAGTCTCTTTGTGAGCTTTCTAACGCATCTTGAATCATCTCATTCCGAGATCGGACGAGAGAGTTAGAGCCAAAATACCCGAGGACGTACGAAGGCAAAACAACTCAGCCAGGAGTTGTGTCTCGCCCACACAATGAGTGGCTCGGCCATTGTAAGCCTACACCATGAGTGGCTTGGCCATTGAAAGTTGTAAGTCTCTTTGTGAGCTTTCTAACGCATCTTGAATCATCTCATTCCGAGATCGGACGAGAGAGTTAGAGCCAAAATACCCGAGGACGTACGAAGGCAAAACAACTCAGCCAGGAGTTGTGTCTCGCCCACACAATGAGTGGCTCGGCCATTGTAAGCCTACACCATGAGTGGCTTGGCCATTGAAAGTTGTAAGTCTCTTTGTGAGCTTTCTAACGCATCTTGAATCATCTCATTCCGAGATCGGACGAGAGAGTTAGAGCCAAAATACCCGAGGACGTACGAAGGCAAAACAACTCAGCCAGGAGTTGTGTCTCGCCCACACAATGAGTGGCTCGGCCATTGTAAGCCTACACCATGAGTGGCTTGGCCATTGAAAGTTGTAAGTCTCTTTGTGAGCTTTCTAACGCATCTTGAATCATCTCATTCCGAGATCGGACGAGAGAGTTAGAGCCAAAATACCCGAGGACGTACGAAGGCAAAACAACTCAGCCAGGAGTTGTGTCTCGCCCACACAATGAGTGGCTCGGCCATTGTAAGCCTACACCATGAGTGGCTTGGCCATTGAAAGTTGTAAGTCTCTTTGTGAGCTTTCTAACGCATCTTGAATCATCTCATTCCGAGATCGGACGAGAGAGTTAGAGCCAAAATACCCGAGGACGTACGAAGGCAAAACAACTCAGCCAGGAGTTGTGTCTCGCCCACACAATGAGTGGCTCGGCCATTGTAAGCCTACACCATGAGTGGCTTGGCCATTGAAAGTTGTAAGTCTCTTTGTGAGCTTTCTAACGCATCTTGAATCATCTCATTCCGAGATCGGACGAGAGAGTTAGAGCCAAAATACCCGAGGACGTACGAAGGCAAAACAACTCAGCCAGGAGTTGTGTCTCGCCCACACAATGAGTGGCTCGGCCATTGTAAGCCTACACCATGAGTGGCTTGGCCATTGAAAGTTGTAAGTCTCTTTGTGAGCTTTCTAACGCATCTTGAATCATCTCATTCCGAGATCGGACGAGAGAGTTAGAGCCAAAATACCCGAGGACGTACGAAGGCAAAACAACTCAGCCAGGAGTTGTGTCTCGCCCACACAATGAGTGGCTCGGCCATTGTAAGCCTACACCATGAGTGGCTTGGCCATTGAAAGTTGTAAGTCTCTTTGTGAGCTTTCTAACGCATCTTGAATCATCTCATTCCGAGATCGGACGAGAGAGTTAGAGCCAAAATACCCGAGGACGTACGAAGGCAAAACAACTCAGCCAGGAGTTGTGTCTCGCCCACACAATGAGTGGCTCGGCCATTGTAAGCCTACACCATGAGTGGCTTGGCCATTGAAAGTTGTAAGTCTCTTTGTGAGCTTTCTAACGCATCTTGAATCATCTCATTCCGAGATCGGACGAGAGAGTTAGAGCCAAAATACCCGAGGACGTACGAAGGCAAAACAACTCAGCCAGGAGTTGTGTCTCGCCCACACAATGAGTGGCTCGGCCATTGTAAGCCTACACCATGAGTGGCTTGGCCATTGAAAGTTGTAAGTCTCTTTGTGAGCTTTCTAACGCATCTTGAATCATCTCATTCCGAGATCGGACGAGAGAGTTAGAGCCAAAATACCCGAGGACGTACGAAGGCAAAACAACTCAGCCAGGAGTTGTGTCTCGCCCACACAATGAGTGGCTCGGCCATTGTAAGCCTACACCATGAGTGGCTTGGCCATTGAAAGTTGTAAGTCTCTTTGTGAGCTTTCTAACGCATCTTGAATCATCTCATTCCGAGATCGGACGAGAGAGTTAGAGCCAAAATACCCGAGGACGTACGAAGGCAAAACAACTCAGCCAGGAGTTGTGTCTCGCCCACACAATGAGTGGCTCGGCCATTGTAAGCCTACACCATGAGTGGCTTGGCCATTGAAAGTTGTAAGTCTCTTTGTGAGCTTTCTAACGCATCTTGAATCATCTCATTCCGAGATCGGACGAGAGAGTTAGAGCCAAAATACCCGAGGACGTACGAAGGCAAAACAACTCAGCCAGGAGTTGTGTCTCGCCCACACAATGAGTGGCTCGGCCATTGTAAGCCTACACCATGAGTGGCTTGGCCATTGAAAGTTGTAAGTCTCTTTGTGAGCTTTCTAACGCATCTTGAATCATCTCATTCCGAGATCGGACGAGAGAGTTAGAGCCAAAATACCCGAGGACGTACGAAGGCAAAACAACTCAGCCAGGAGTTGTGTCTCGCCCACACAATGAGTGGCTCGGCCATTGTAAGCCTACACCATGAGTGGCTTGGCCATTGAAAGTTGTAAGTCTCTTTGTGAGCTTTCTAACGCATCTTGAATCATCTCATTCCGAGATCGGACGAGAGAGTTAGAGCCAAAATACCCGAGGACGTACGAAGGCAAAACAACTCAGCCAGGAGTTGTGTCTCGCCCACACAATGAGTGGCTCGGCCATTGTAAGCCTACACCATGAGTGGCTTGGCCATTGAAAGTTGTAAGTCTCTTTGTGAGCTTTCTAACGCATCTTGAATCATCTCATTCCGAGATCGGACGAGAGAGTTAGAGCCAAAATACCCGAGGACGTACGAAGGCAAAACAACTCAGCCAGGAGTTGTGTCTCGCCCACACAATGAGTGGCTCGGCCATTGTAAGCCTACACCATGAGTGGCTTGGCCATTGAAAGTTGTAAGTCTCTTTGTGAGCTTTCTAACGCATCTTGAATCATCTCATTCCGAGATCGGACGAGAGAGTTAGAGCCAAAATACCCGAGGACGTACGAAGGCAAAACAACTCAGCCAGGAGTTGTGTCTCGCCCACACAATGAGTGGCTCGGCCATTGTAAGCCTACACCATGAGTGGCTTGGCCATTGAAAGTTGTAAGTCTCTTTGTGAGCTTTCTAACGCATCTTGAATCATCTCATTCCGAGATCGGACGAGAGAGTTAGAGCCAAAATACCCGAGGACGTACGAAGGCAAAACAACTCAGCCAGGAGTTGTGTCTCGCCCACACAATGAGTGGCTCGACCATTGTAAGCCCACACCATTAGTGGCTTGATTGAAAGTTGTAAGTCTCTTTGTGAGCTTTCTAACGCATCTTGAATCATCTCATTCCGAGATCGGACGAGAGAGTTAGAGCCAAAATACCCGAGGACGTACGAAGGCAAAACAACTCAGCCAGGAGTTGTGTCTCGCCCACACAATGAGTGGCTCGGCCATTGTAAGCCCACACCATGAGTGGCTCGGCCATTGAAAGTTGTAAGTCTTTTCGTCAGCTTTCTAACGCATCTTGAATCATCTCATTCCGAGATCGGACGAGAGAGTTAGAGCCAAAATACCCGAGGACGTACGAAGGCAAAACAACTCAGCCAGGAGTTGTGTCTCGCCCACACAATGAGTGGCTCGGCCATTGTAAGCCCACACCATGAGTGGCGTGGCCATTGAAAGTTGTAAGTCTCTTTGTGAGCTTTCTAACGCATCTTGAATCATCTCATTCCGAGATCGGACGAGAGAGTTAGAGCCAAAATACCCGAGGACGTACGAAGGCAAAACAACTCAGCCAGGAGTTGTGTCTCGCCCACACAATGAGTGGCTCGGCCATTGTAAGCCCACACCATGAGTGGCGTGGCCATTGAAAGTTGTAAGTCTCTTTGTGAGCTTTCTAACGCATCTTGAATCATCTCATTCCGAGATCGGACGAGAGAGTTAGAGCCAAAATACCCGAGGACGTACGAAGGCAAAACAACTCAGCCGGGAGTTGTGTCTCGCCCACACAATGAGTGGCTCGGCCATTGTAAGCCCACACCATGAGTGGCTTGGAGATTGAAAGTTGTAAGTCTCTTTGTGAGCTTTCTAACGCATCTTGAATCATCTCATTCCGAGATCGGACGAGAGAGTTAGAGCCAAAATACCCGAGGACGTACGAAGGCAAAACAACTCAGCCAGGAGTTGTGTCTCGCGCACACAATGAGTGGCTCGGCCATTGTAAGCCTACGCCATGAGTGGCTCGGCCATTGAAAGTTGTAAGTCTCTTCGTCAGCTTTCTAACGCATCTTGAATCATCTCATTCCGAGATCGGACGAGAGAGTTAGAGCCAAAATACCCGAGGACGTACGAAGGCAAAACAACTCAGCCAGGAGTTGTGTCTCGCCCACACAATGAGTGGCTCGGCAATTGTAAGCCCACACCATGAGTGGTTCAGCCATTTAAAGTTGTAAGTCTCTTCGTCAGCTTTCTAACGCATCTTGAATCATCTCATTCCGATATCGGACGAGAGAGTTGGATCCAAAATACCCGAGGACGTACGAAGGCAAAACAACTCAACCAGGAGTTGTGTCTCGCCCAAACAATGAGTGGCTCCGCCATTGTAAGCCCACACCATGATTGGCTCGACCAATGAAAGTTGTAAGTCTCTTCGTCAGCTTTCTAACGCATCTTGAATCATCTCATTCAGAGATCGGACGAGAGAGTTGGAGCCAAAATACCCGAGGACGTACGAAGGCAAAACAACTCAGCCAGGAGTTGTGTCTCTCCCACACAATGAGTGGCTCGGCCATTGTAAGCCCACACCATGAGTGGATCAAACATTGAAAGTTGTAAGTCTCTTCGTCAGCTTTCTAACGCATCTTGAATCATCTCATTCCGATATCGGACGAGAGAGTTGGAGCCAAAATACCCGAGGACGTACGAAGGCAAAACAACTCAGCCAGGAGTTGTGTCTCGCCCACACAATGAGTGGCTCGGCCATAGTAAGCCCACACCATGAGTGGCTCGTCTATTGAAAGTTGTATGTCTCTTCGTCAGCTTTCTAACGCATCTTGAATTATCTCATTCCGATATCGGACGAGAGAGTTGGAGCCAAAATACCCGAGGACGTACGAAGGCAAAACAACTCAGCCAGGAGTTGTGCCTCGCCCACACAATGAGTGGCTCAGCCATTGTAAGCCCACACCATGAGTGGCTAAGCCATTGAAAGTTGTAAGTCTCTTTGTCAGCTTTCTAACGCATCTTGAATCATCTCATTCCGAGATCGGACGAGAGAGTTAGAGCCAAAATACCCGAGGACGTACGAAGGCAAAACAACTCAGCCAGGAGTTGTGTCTCGCCCACACAATGAGTGGCTCGGCCATTGTAAGCCCACACCATGAGTGGCTAAGCCATTGAAAGTTGTAAGCCTCTTCGTCAGCTTTCTAACGCATCTTAAATCATCTCATTCCGAGATCGGACAAGAGAGTTAGAGCCAAAATACCCGAGGACGTACGAAGGCAAAACAACTCAGCCAGGAGTTGTGTCTCTCCCACACAATGAGTGGCTCCGCCATTGTAAGCTCACACCATGAGTGGTTAGTCTATAGAAAGTTGTAAGTCTCTTCGTCAGCTTTCCAACGCATCTTAAATCATCTCATTCCGAGATCGGACGAGAGAGTTAGAGCCAAAATACCCGAGGACGTACGAAGGCAAAACAACTCAGCCAGGAGTTGTGCCTCGCCCACACAATGAGTGGCTCAGCCATTGTAAGCCCACACCATGAGTGGCTAAGCCATTGAAAGTTGTAAGTCTCTTTGTCAGCTTTCTAACGCATCTTGAATCATCTCATTCCGAGATCGGACGAGAGAGTTAGAGCCAAAATACCCGAGGACGTACGAAGGCAAAACAACTCAGCCAGGAGTTGTGTCTCGCCCACACAATAAGTGGTTCGGCCATTGTAAGCTCACACCATGAGTGGCTCAGCCATTGAAAGTTGTAAGTCTCTTCGTCAGCTTTCTAACGCATCTTGAATCATCTCATTCTGAGATCGGACGAGAGAGTTAGAGCCAAAATACCCGAGGACGTACGAAGGCAAAACAACTCAGCCAGGAGTTGTGTCTCGCCCACACAATGAGTGGCTCGGCCATTGTAAGCGCACACCATGAGTGGCTCGACCATTGAAAGTTGTAATTCTCTTCGTCAGCGTTCTAACGCATATTGAATCATCTCATTCTGAGATCGGACGGGAGAGTTAGAGCCAAAATACCCGAGGACGTACGAAGGCAAAACAACTCAGCCAGGAGTTGTGTCTCGCCCACACAATGAGTGGCTCGGCCATTGTAAGCCCACACCATGAGTGGCTAAGCTATTGAAAGTTGTAAGTCTCTTTGTCTGCTTTCTAACGTATCTTGAATCATCTCATTCTGAGATCAGACGAGAGAGTTAGAGCCAAAATACCCGCAGGACGTACGAAGGCAAACAATCAAGCCAGGAGTTGGTCTCACCACACAACAATGAGTGAGCTCGCTATTGAGCCACACCATGAGTGGCTTGGGCCATTGGAAGAAAAGTTTGATTTACTTCGTCAGCTTTCTAACGCATCTTGAATCATCTCATCACGATATCGCGACGAACGAGCTGGAGCAAAATACCTCGAGCGGACGTACGAAGGGCGGGAAAAGCAACTCAGCAGGAGTTGTTCCACCCACACCATGAGTGCCTCGCATATGTAACCTACACATGAGTGGCTTGGCGATGAAATGTGTAAGTCTCTCGTCAGCTATCCTAACGCATCTTGAATCATCTCATTCGATAGTCGGACGAGAGCACGTTGCGAGCCAAAAACCACGAGGATCGTACGAAGGCAAAACAAAACTCAACCAGAAGCTTGCTGTCTCGCCAACAATGCAAGTGGCTCGCCCCAGTGTAAAGCCCACACCATGAGTGGTTAGCTATTGAAAGATTGTACGTTCTCTTTGTCAGCTTTTCTAACGCATCTTGAATTCAAGCTCATTCTGCAGATCAACGAACAGTCAGTAGAGCCAAAATACCCGAGGACGTCAATGAAGCAAAAACAACTCAGGGCAGTTGGTCTCGCCCACACAATGAGTGAGCTCGCCATGTGAAGCCCCACACCATGAGTGGCTTTGACCATGAAAGTTGTAAGTCTCTTGTTGTGAGCTTTCTAACCCATCTTGAATAAAAATCTCATTCCGCAGATCGCGACGAGAAGAGTTGCAGAACCAAAAACCACGAGACGTATTGTGAGGCAAAACACTCAAGCCAGGCAGCTTGGTCCTCGCCCACACAATCGAGTGGCTCGGATTGTAAGCTCCAACACAATGAGTGGCTTGGCATTGAAAGCTTGCCAACGTCATCTTGCGTATTATACTAACGCACTTGAATCATCTTCAATTCGATATGCGGACGAGACGAGTTGGAGCCAAAATACCGAGGACGTACGAAGCAAAACAACTCAGCCCAGAGTAGTGTCTCGCCCACACAATGATTTGTTGGGGTTTGTTTTGCTACGGCCATTGAGTAACCCACACTATGAGGGGCCCTAAGCCTATTGAAAAGTTGTAAGTCTCTTCGTCAGCTTTCTATAACGCATCTTAATCATCTCACATTCGAAATCGGACCGAGAGAGTTAGAGCCAAAATACCGCAGGACGTACTAAGGGCCAAAACAACTCAGCTTCGAGTTGTGTCTTGGCCCACACAATGAGTGGCTCGGCCCATGTGTAAGCCCACACCAATGAGTGGCTGCGCCATGAAGAGTTGTTAAGTCTCTTTGTGAGGCTTTCTACGCGCATCGTTAATCATCTCATTCCGAGATCGACGAAGAGAGTTGCCGAGCCAAAATACCCGAGGACGGTAGAAGGCCAAAACATACTCAGCCCAGGCATGTGTCTCGCCCACACAATGAGTGCGTCGCCATATAAACCACACATGCAGTGGCTCGCCGAATGAAAGTTGTAATTCTCGCTTCCGTCAGCTTCATAACGCATCTTGAATCATCTCATTCCGATAATCGGACGCCAGGCAGTTGGAGCCCAAAAATACCCGAGGATGTTACGAAGGCCAAAACAACTCAAGCCAGGAGTTGTGTCTCGCCCACACACAATGAGGGTTCGGCCATTGTAAGCCCACACCATGAGTGGCTCGCCATTGCAAAGTTGTAAGTCTTGCTCGTCAGCTTTCTAACGCATCTTGAATCATCTCATTCCGATACGGATCGAGAGATGTTGGAGCCAAATACCGAGGACGTCACGAACGGCAAAACAACTCACTCAGGAGTTGGTTCTCTCCACCACCAAATGAGTTGGCTCGCGCAATTGTAAGCCCACACCATAGTGTTCGGATAGAAGTTGTAAGTCTCTTCATCAGATTTCTAACGCATCTTGAATCATCTCATTCTGAGATCGGACGACAGAGTTAGAGCCAAAATACCCTAGGACGTACGAAGGCAAAACAACGCAGCCAGGACTTGTGTCTCGCCCACACAATGAGTGGTTCGGCCATTGTAAGCTCACACCATAAGTAATTTGGCTATAGAAAGTTGTAAGTCTCTTCGTCAGCTTTCTAACGCATCTTAAATCATCTCATTCCGAGATCGGACGAGAAAGTTAGAGCCAAAATACCCGAGGACGTACGAAGGCAAAACAACTCAGCCAGGAGTTGTGTCTCGCCCACACAATGAGTAGCTCGGCCATTGTAAGCCCACACGTGGCTCGGCCATTGTAAACCCACACCATGAGTGGCTCGGCTATTCAAATTTGTAAGTCTCTTCGTCAGCTTTCTAACTCATCTTTAATCATCTCATTCCGAGATCGGACGAGAGAGTTAGAGCCAAAATACCCGAGCACGTACAAAGGCAAAACAACTCAGCCAGGAGTTGTGTCTCACCCACAAAATGAGTGGCTCGGCCATTGTAAGCCCACACCATGAGTGGCGTGGCCATTGAAAGTTGTAAGTCTCTTTGTGAGCTTTCTAACGCATCTTGAATCATCTCATTCAGAGATCGGACGAGAGAGTTGGAGCCAAAATACCCGAGGACGTACGAAGGCAAAACAACTCAGCCAGGAGTTGTGTCTCGCCCACACAATGAGTGGCTCGGCCATTGTAAGCCCACACCATGAGTTGCTTGGCCATTGAAAGTTGTAAGTCTCTTCGTTAGTTTTGTAACGCATCTTGAATCATCTCATTCCGATATCGGACGAGAGAGTTGGAGCCAAAATACCCGAGGACGTACGAAGGCAAAACAACTCAGCCAGGAGTTGTGTCTCGCCCACACAATGAGTGGCTCGGCCATTGTAAACCCACACCATGAGTGGCTAAGCCATTGAAAGTTGTAAGTCTCTTTGTCAGATTTCTAACCAGGAGTTGTGTCTCGCCCACACAATGAGTGGCTCGGCCATTGTAAGCCTACACCATGAGTGGCTTGGCCATTGAAAGTTGTAAGTCTCTTTGTGAGCTTTCTAACGCATCTTGAATCATCTCATTCCGAGATCGGACGAGAGAGTTAGAGCCAAAATACCCGAGGACGTACGAAGGCAAAACAACTCAGCCAGGAGTTGTGTCTCGCCCACACAATGAGTGGCTCGGCCATTGTAAGCCTACACCATGAGTGGCTTGGCCATTGAAAGTTGTAAGTCTCTTTGTGAGCTTTCTAACGCATCTTGAATCATCTCATTCCGAGATCGGACGAGAGAGTTAGAGCCAAAATACCCGAGGACGTACGAAGGCAAAACAACTCAGCCAGGAGTTGTGTCTCGCCCACACAATGAGTGGCTCGGCCATTGTAAGCCTACACCATGAGTGGCTTGGCCATTGAAAGTTGTAAGTCTCTTTGTGAGCTTTCTAACGCATCTTGAATCATCTCATTCCGAGATCGGACGAGAGAGTTAGAGCCAAAATACCCGAGGACGTACGAAGGCAAAACAACTCAGCCAGGAGTTGTGTCTCGCCCACACAATGAGTGGCTCGGCCATTGTAAGCCTACACCATGAGTGGCTTGGCCATTGAAAGTTGTAAGTCTCTTTGTGAGCTTTCTAACGCATCTTGAATCATCTCATTCCGAGATCGGACGAGAGAGTTAGAGCCAAAATACCCGAGGACGTACGAAGGCAAAACAACTCAGCCAGGAGTTGTGTCTCGCCCACACAATGAGTGGCTCGGCCATTGTAAGCCTACACCATGAGTGGCTTGGCCATTGAAAGTTGTAAGTCTCTTTGTGAGCTTTCTAACGCATCTTGAATCATCTCATTCCGAGATCGGACGAGAGAGTTAGAGCCAAAATACCCGAGGACGTACGAAGGCAAAACAACTCAGCCAGGAGTTGTGTCTCGCCCACACAATGAGTGGCTCGGCCATTGTAAGCCTACACCATGAGTGGCTTGGCCATTGAAAGTTGTAAGTCTCTTTGTGAGCTTTCTAACGCATCTTGAATCATCTCATTCCGAGATCGGACGAGAGAGTTAGAGCCAAAATACCCGAGGACGTACGAAGGCAAAACAACTCAGCCAGGAGTTGTGTCTCGCCCACACAATGAGTGGCTCGGCCATTGTAAGCCTACACCATGAGTGGCTTGGCCATTGAAAGTTGTAAGTCTCTTTGTGAGCTTTCTAACGCATCTTGAATCATCTCATTCCGAGATCGGACGAGAGAGTTAGAGCCAAAATACCCGAGGACGTACGAAGGCAAAACAACTCAGCCAGGAGTTGTGTCTCGCCCACACAATGAGTGGCTCGGCCATTGTAAGCCTACACCATGAGTGGCTTGGCCATTGAAAGTTGTAAGTCTCTTTGTGAGCTTTCTAACGCATCTTGAATCATCTCATTCCGAGATCGGACGAGAGAGTTAGAGCCAAAATACCCGAGGACGTACGAAGGCAAAACAACTCAGCCAGGAGTTGTGTCTCGCCCACACAATGAGTGGCTCGGCCATTGTAAGCCTACACCATGAGTGGCTTGGCCATTGAAAGTTGTAAGTCTCTTTGTGAGCTTTCTAACGCATCTTGAATCATCTCATTCCGAGATCGGACGAGAGAGTTAGAGCCAAAATACCCGAGGACGTACGAAGGCAAAACAACTCAGCCAGGAGTTGTGTCTCGCCCACACAATGAGTGGCTCGGCCATTGTAAGCCTACACCATGAGTGGCTTGGCCATTGAAAGTTGTAAGTCTCTTTGTGAGCTTTCTAACGCATCTTGAATCATCTCATTCCGAGATCGGACGAGAGAGTTAGAGCCAAAATACCCGAGGACGTACGAAGGCAAAACAACTCAGCCAGGAGTTGTGTCTCGCCCACACAATGAGTGGCTCGGCCATTGTAAGCCTACACCATGAGTGGCTTGGCCATTGAAAGTTGTAAGTCTCTTTGTGAGCTTTCTAACGCATCTTGAATCATCTCATTCCGAGATCGGACGAGAGAGTTAGAGCCAAAATACCCGAGGACGTACGAAGGCAAAACAACTCAGCCAGGAGTTGTGTCTCGCCCACACAATGAGTGGCTCGGCCATTGTAAACCCACACCATGAGTGGCTCGGCCATTTAAAGTTGTAAGTCTTTTCGTCAGCTTTCTAACGCATCTTGAATCATCTCATTCCGAGATCGGACGAGAGAGTTAGAGCCAAAATACCCGAGGACGTACGAAGGCAAAACAACTCAGCCAGGAGTTGTGTCTCGCCCACACAATGAGTGGCTCGGCCATTGTAAGCCCACACCATGAGTGGCGTGGCCATTGAAAGTTGTAAGTCTCTTTGTGAGCTTTCTAACGCATCTTGAATCATCTCATTCCGAGATCGGACGAGAGAGTTAGAGCCAAAATACCCGAGGACGTACGAAGGCAAAACAACTCAGCCAGGAGTTGTGTCTCGCCCACACAATGAGTGGCTCGGCCATTGTAAGCCCACACCATGAGTGGCGTGGCCATTGAAAGTTGTAAGTCTCTTTGTGAGCTTTCTAACGCATCTTGAATCATCTCATTCCGAGATCGGACGAGAGAGTTAGAGCCAAAATACCCGAGGACGTACGAAGGCAAAACAACTCAGCCAGGAGTTGTGTCTCGCCCACACAATGAGTGGCTCGGCCATTGTAAGCCCACACCATGAGTGGCTTGGCCATTGAAAGTTGTAAGTCTCTTTGTGAGCTTTCTAACGCATCTTGAATCATCTCATTCCGAGATCGGACGAGAGAGTTAGAGCCAAAATACCCGAGGACGTACGAAGGCAAAACAACTCAGCCAGGAGTTGTGTCTCGCCCACACAATGAGTGGCTCGGCCATTGTAAGCCCACACCATTAGTGTCTCGGCCATTGAAAGTTGTAAGTCTCTTCGTCAGCTTTCTAACGCATCTTGAATCATCTCATTCCGAGATCGGACGAGAGAGTTAGAGCCAAAATACCCGAGGACGTACGAAGGCAAAACAACTCAGCCAGGAGTTGTGTCTCGCCCACACAATGAGTGGTTCGGCCATTGTAAGCCCACACCATAAGTGGCTTGGCCATTGAAAGTTGTAAGTCTTTTTGTGAGCTTTCTAACGCATCTTGAATCATCTCATTCCGAGATCGGACGAGAGAGTTAGAGCCAAAATACCCGAGGACGTACGAAGGCAAAACAACTCAGCCAGGAGTTGTGTCTCGCCCACACAATGAGTGGCTCGGCAATTGTAAGCCCACACCATGAGTGGTTCAGCCATTTAAAGTTGTAAGTCTCTTCGTCAGCTTTCTAACGCATCTTGAATCATCTCATTCCGAGATCGGACGAGAGAGTTAGAGCCAAAATACCCGAGGACGTACGAAGGCAAAACAACTCAGCCAGGAGTTGTGTCTCGCCCACACAATGAGTGGCTCGGCTATTGTAAGCCCACACCATGAGTGGCTTGGCCATTGAAAGTTGTAAGTCTCTTCGTCAGCTTTCTAACGCATCTTGAATCATCTCATTCCGATATCGGACGAGGGAGTTGTTGCCAAAATACCCGAGGACGTACGAAGGCAAAACAACTCAGCCAGGAGTTGTGTCTCGCCCACACAATGAGTGGTTCCACCATTGTAAGCCCACACCATGAGTGTCTAAGCCATTGAAAGTTGTAAGTATCTTTGTCAGCTTTCTAACGCATCTTGAATCATCTCATTCCGATATCGGACGAGAGAGTTGGAGCCAAAATACCCGAGGACGTACGAAGGCAAAACAACTCAGCCAGGAGTTGTGTCTCGCCCACACAATGAGTGGCTCGGCCATTGTAAGCCCACATCATGAGTGGCTTGGCCATTGAAAGTTGTAAGTCTCTTTGTCAGCTTTCTAACGCATCTTGAATCATCTCATTCCGAGATCGGACGAGAGAGTTAGAGCCAAAATACCCGAGGACGTACGAAGGCAAAACAACTCAGCCAGGAGTTGTGTCTCGCCCACACAATCAGTGGCTCGGCCATTGTAAACCCACACCATGAGTGGCTAAGCCATTGAAAGTTGTAAGTCTCTTTGTCAGCTTTCTAACGCATCTTGAATCATCTCATTCTGAGATCAGACGAGAGAGTTAGAGCCAAAATATCCGAGGACGTATGAAGGCAAAACAACTCAGCCAGGAGTTATGTCTCGCCCACACAATGAGTGACTCGGCCATTGCAAGCCCACACCATGAGTGGCTTGACTATTGAAAGTTGTAAGTCTCTTTGTGAGCTTTCTAACGCATCTTGAATCATCTCATTCCGAGATCGGA
>NW_017973644.1:0-15094 GCF_001876935.1 Asparagus officinalis
AGCAGTTTATACTCTTATACTTATCGGAGTATTGAGAAGCAGTTTATACTCGTATACTCGTCGGAGTTTGAAGAAGCAGTTTATACTCTTATACTTATCGGAGTATGCCGTTTTCAACTGGCTTACCCTAGCGTTATGACACCGGCTTCCACCAAGGTCTGGATGCTATTCTTGAGAGCAAAGCAATCCTTGGTGGGATGGAGGATCCTCCTGTGGTACTCGCAGTACGTTGGATCCGCAGAATCGTCATCTTCCTCCTGATGCGTGATGGGCGGAAGCTTGATTTTGTTGTTTTCGAGAAGGGTCTCGAAGATAGCTGGAACGTCTTCGTCTTTGAACGAGTACTCGTTTTGGAGCTCCTCGTCTGAATTCTCCTGTTGTTCCCAGGACTGCTGTTGTGACGTTTGATCATCGTCAATAACTGCTGCAGGTACGTCCTCTTCATCATGAGGTACGAGATCCGAATCCGGAGGATTAACCATCGGTTGGTTTCTCTCGATCTTCCGCCTTCTGATGAAGCGTTCAGCCTGTTCTCCTCGAGCCTTCAACTCTTTCCAGGTATTGAGCGGCTCTATTCCCATCACGTCCAAGATGCTAATGGACGACAAGTTGTTTTGACAAGTCTGCAAGAGGAATTCCTCCGTGACGGGATCCCTGCAGTTCATTGCCTGATTGCGGAAGCGTTTGATGAAGGTATCCACCGACTCTCCGCCTTTTTGTTTCTCGTCGAAGAGTGTCCTGATTGACACTTCGGTGTCATCATCGAAGAAATGGGCGAGAAACATGCTTTCCAAGTCCTCCCAGCTGTTGATGCTTCCGGGCTTGAGACGGCGGTACCAATCGAAGGCAGGCCCGCGAAGGGTGCCAACGAATGACCGAACCATCAAAGGCTCATTGCCCGAAATTACTCCCAAGTGAGACTTGAAGTAGATCAGATGTTGAGTGGGCGAGCCCTTTCCGTTGAACGGCGTGAAGTTGATCAGGTTGAACTTCGCCGGATACGGGATCGAATCCCACTTTCTCGGGTAAGGACACGGAATGCCGGTCCTCTTCACCTCCCGAACAGACATCAGGGCTTCGATTTTTCTTTCGAGCTCCTTTATCTTTTCGGCCTCACCCATATCCTGTTTTGGATAAGTTTCGAGAGGAATCATACGGCCACCCCCAGTGTTGTCACTACTGGTGGGTCCACCCCCAGCGCTATCATCACTGGTGGGTCCACCCCCAGCGCTGTTAATTTTAGTGGGGCCACCCCCAGTATTCTTGGGTGGTGCGTTGGCCATGACGATTTCGACCACCTCCGGCTCGCTGTTGACTGCAGCGTTCTGGGTGCGACGGTCGGACTCAACTAGCTGGTTCGACAAAGCTCGGATTCGTTGATCGTGCATTTGTCTCATCTCTTGCATAGCCACTTCCATTTCAAACTTGAAGATTTCCTTCTGCTTAGTCAGGGCCTCTTCAATGATTTTGGCTATCTGATCTGTATTGACCATGAGCACCTCTCGAGCTTGTCCTATGCTAGACGTTGTCTCGTCAGAAGCGAGAGCGGAATAGGAATCCGAGAGTTCATCATCGGAATGTACTCCCTCATGGACTCCATTGTCGTTGTTATATCCGACGGCTTCTGGCTGAAGCTGAGCTATTCCCGAATTGACCCTGCTTCCCAAAGAGAAATTAGAGTCGGAATCACCTGAAATGATTGGGGATTTTCCCTTGTTGACCATGTTGATAGTCACTTCTAGGGGTTCATCATCTCGAGCAATCGATCCTCTTTGGTGGGAACGCCTTGACTTGGGCTTTGTCGGTCCATCGGAGATTCCCTCGAATATCGAGACCCTCTGTGGAGCGGTCTTGGGGCAGCTACAGGCTGATAATACTGCCCTGATAATTTTGGTACACGGACAGTGAGAATCCGCTTCCCGGGTGTTTCTCTTTCGAGATTCATCCGCACCCCCAGCCCGATAGTACAACTCATCGACGTTGCCGTCGGAGTAACCTATCGGCTGCTCACATGGGTTCTCAGGTATAACGCGTTCGTTTGTTCGACGCGTCTTCTTCTGAGTAGACATTGCCTTGTTGGCCTTTGCAAGAGTCGCACGTTTGGAATCACTCCTTTGTGAGGGTGAAACCTTAACGGGCTCTTGGTCCTTTGCACGCACCGCCGAGCTGGTTGTTGCAGAGATCGATTTGTTAGGAGATCGTGTACGACCCCCAGTCTGGATGTTGGCTCGAAGCTCCTTCAACGATCCCCAGCTTTCCTTGACAAGCGCTTTTCCTCGATTCTCGGGTAGAGCGTCGATACGGTTGTTCAGAGGATTCTTGAACTTGGGGAAATCCACGCTGCGGTGGGGCTTTACCGAAGGTTCGGGACCTGAAATGGACGAAGGTTGGAGAGCAATATTACCTGCTTTTACCTTAGGCGTTGATTCGGCCTTTGGCATCCAAACTCGTTCGGACCTCGGCGATCTCTTAACGGCCTCTCCCTTTAGCATTTCTCGTGCTTTTTGGACCAGGGCTCGGGCATGCGCACGCAAGGCGCGGCGCTTCTGGATTCGCTCCTCGAGAGTAGAACGGGTTCTTTTGACTTGAACCCATTTGTTCGTTTCTGCTTCGGAGGAGGGGCTGGTTGTTTGCCGTGGTTGCTCCTGGCGTTGCCTGGATTTTAGATCTACGTTATAGCGGATCCCATCCATCGGCTCCAAAGCCTCGGCCAGCTGTCGAGCAAGACGTTGACGCTGTCTTTGTCGTGCTCTCTTTGATAATGCCGGAGCGTCTTCAGAAGTCATCTCCTCGGCGGAAGAGGAATCCGGATCTGCGATCTCGACCAGGTTGGACGACGTGGGGACGTCGCGTGGTGCAAGTGCAGAGGCGGCAACGGGGTCTTGGATTTTTGAACCGAAGGACCTGCAATCATTTATGAAAGAGGTTACCTTTCTGTACCCGTTTGGAGAGGCGGATCTGGAGGAGGAGGAAGAGAGGCCTTCTTTGAACCGTTGTTGATCGAGCTCGTGTTCTTCATTCACCCCGATCTTGAGTGCTGGTTGCGTCACGACGGCGTCGGTTGCGATGCCGTTGGCTCCCACTGTGGTCGCCAGCTTGTTTGCGGAAAAAGTTGCTGTATTCATTGCTGCATTCATTACAACTTCAATCGTTACAATGAAATAAAAAGATAGCCTTTTTATAAGACCGGTACACAATGAAAACAAAATAGATACAACTCTTTTCAAACAAACGCAAGATCTGTTTGTCATCTCTTGCTTGCGTGGGTCTTTTGCCTGTGACGGGGATGTTGATATCCGTGGACCACCGGGGCACTCAGATCTGGTCCGATAAAATCGGGCAGAGTTTCGTCTATCCGCGGGGGGATTTTAGAAACTCTGAACCCCGTCGATCCGCGTGGGATCTCAGAGGTGTAAAGCTTATGTCTCGGCTAAAACGAGGCACTAGCTCTCCTTTGTATCACCGCTAAGGGCAACACTAAGGGAAAAGAAGGTGGGGAATGAAGAAGAAGACTCCTTTGCTGCAGAAGGCTCGCTCACTCCTCGATCCGGCAGGGCTTCGCCGCTCTCTTAGAAAACCCCGACTCCTTCCTCCGGCAGGGCTTCGCCGCTCCTCTCTGGAATTTCAGATCTCAAAGGCTAGAGCTCTAGATCTGAAATTCCTCTCCCAAAACCAAGGCCAAGAGAATGGAGGCCCTAGGGGCCTATTTATAGGAAAAGCAAGGGGTAGGGGTTGGTTGAGGACACCCCTAGGGGGGTGTCTCGGCTCCAAAACCGAGACACCCCTTGGGGTGTCTCGGCCATGGCCGAGACACCCCCAAGGGGTGTCTCGGTTTTGGAGCCGAGACACCCCCCTAGGGGTGTCCTCAACCAGCCCCCTCTTTGGAGTATTGAGGAACAGTTTATACTCTTGTACTCTTTGGAGTATTGAGGAACAGTTTATACTCTTGTACTCTTTGGAGTATTGAGGAACAGTTTATACTCTTGTACTCTTTGGAGTATTGAGGAACAGTTTATACTCTTGTACTCTTTGGAGTATTGAGGAACAGTTTATACTCTTGTACTCTTTGGAGTATTGAGGAACAGTTTATACTCTTGTACTCTTTGGAGTATTGAGGAACAGTTTATACTCTTGTACTCTTTGGAGTATTGAGGAACAGTTTATACTCTTGTACTCTTTGGAGTATTGAGGAACAGTTTATACTCTTGTACTCTTTGGAGTATTGAGGAACAGTTTATACTCTTGTACTCTTTGGAGTATTGAGGAACAGTTTATACTCTTGTACTCTTTGGAGTATTGAGGAACAGTTTATACTCTTGTACTCTTTGGAGTATTGAGGAACAGTTTATACTCTTGTACTCTTTGGAGTATTGAGGAACAGTTTATACTCTTGTACTCTTTGGAGTATTGAGGAACAGTTTATACTCTTGTACTCTTTGGAGTATTGAGGAACAGTTTATACTCTTGTACTCTTTGGAGTATTGAGGAACAGTTTATACTCTTGTACTCTTTGGAGTATTGAGGAACAGTTTATACTCTTGTACTCTTTGGAGTATTGAGGAACAGTTTATACTCTTGTACTCTTTGGAGTATTGAGGAACAGTTTATACTCTTGTACTCTTTGGAGTATTGAGGAACAGTTTATACTCTTGTACTCTTTGGAGTATTGAGGAACAGTTTATACTCTTGTACTCTTTGGAGTATTGAGGAACAGTTTATACTCTTGTACTCTTTGGAGTATTGAGGAACAGTTTATACTCTTGTACTCTTTGGAGTATTGAGGAACAGTTTATACTCTTGTACTCTTTGGAGTATTGAGGAACAGTTTATACTCTTGTACTCTTTGGAGTATTGAGGAACAGTTTATACTCTTGTACTCTTTGGAGTATTGAGGAACAGTTTATACTCTTGTACTCTTTGGAGTATTGAGGAACAGTTTATACTCTTGTACTCTTTGGAGTATTGAGGAACAGTTTATACTCTTGTACTCTTTGGAGTATTGAGGAACAGTTTATACTCTTGTACTCTTTGGAGTATTGAGGAACAGTTTATACTCTTGTACTCTTTGGAGTATTGAGGAACAGTTTATACTCTTGTACTCTTTGGAGTATTGAGGAACAGTTTATACTCTTGTACTCTTTGGAGTATTGAGGAACAGTTTATACTCTTGTACTCTTTGGAGTATTGAGGAACAGTTTATACTCTTGTACTCTTTGGAGTATTGAGGAACAGTTTATACTCTTGTACTCTTTGGAGTATTGAGGAACAGTTTATACTCTTGTACTCTTTGGAGTATTGAGGAACAGTTTATACTCTTGTACTCTTTGGAGTATTGAGGAACAGTTTATACTCTTGTACTCTTTGGAGTATTGAGGAACAGTTTATACTCTTGTACTCTTTGGAGTATTGAGGAACAGTTTATACTCTTGTACTCTTTGGAGTATTGAGGAACAGTTTATACTCTTGTACTCTTTGGAGTATTGAGGAACAGTTTATACTCTTGTACTCTTTGGAGTATTGAGGAACAGTTTATACTCTTGTACTCTTTGGAGTATTGAGGAACAGTTTATACTCTTGTACTCTTTGGAGTATTGAGGAACAGTTTATACTCTTGTACTCTTTGGAGTATTGAGGAACAGTTTATACTCTTGTACTCTTTGGAGTATTGAGGAACAGTTTATACTCTTGTACTCTTTGGAGTATTGAGGAACAGTTTATACTCTTGTACTCTTTGGAGTATTGAGGAACAGTTTATACTCTTGTACTCTTTGGAGTATTGAGGAACAGTTTATACTCTTGTACTCTTTGGAGTATTGAGGAACAGTTTATACTCTTGTACTCTTTGGAGTATTGAGGAACAGTTTATACTCTTGTACTCTTTGGAGTATTGAGGAACAGTTTATACTCTTGTACTCTTTGGAGTATTGAGGAACAGTTTATACTCTTGTACTCTTTGGAGTATTGAGGAACAGTTTATACTCTTGTACTCTTTGGAGTATTGAGGAACAGTTTATACTCTTGTACTCTTTGGAGTATTGAGGAACAGTTTATACTCTTGTACTCTTTGGAGTATTGAGGAACAGTTTATACTCTTGTACTCTTTGGAGTATTGAGGAACAGTTTATACTCTTGTACTCTTTGGAGTATTGAGGAACAGTTTATACTCTTGTACTCTTTGGAGTATTGAGGAACAGTTTATACTCTTGTACTCTTTGGAGTATTGAGGAACAGTTTATACTCTTGTACTCTTTGGAGTATTGAGGAACAGTTTATACTCTTGTACTCTTTGGAGTATTGAGGAACAGTTTATACTCTTGTACTCTTTGGAGTATTGAGGAACAGTTTATACTCTTGTACTCTTTGGAGTATTGAGGAACAGTTTATACTCTTGTACTCTTTGGAGTATTGAGGAACAGTTTATACTCTTGTACTCTTTGGAGTATTGAGGAACAGTTTATACTCTTGTACTCTTTGGAGTATTGAGGAACAGTTTATACTCTTGTACTCTTTGGAGTATTGAGGAACAGTTTATACTCTTGTACTCTTTGGAGTATTGAGGAACAGTTTATACTCTTGTACTCTTTGGAGTATTGAGGAACAGTTTATACTCTTGTACTCTTTGGAGTATTGAGGAACAGTTTATACTCTTGTACTCTTTGGAGTATTGAGGAACAGTTTATACTCTTGTACTCTTTGGAGTATTGAGGAACAGTTTATACTCTTGTACTCTTTGGAGTATTGAGGAACAGTTTATACTCTTGTACTCTTTGGAGTATTGAGGAACAGTTTATACTCTTGTACTCTTTGGAGTATTGAGGAACAGTTTATACTCTTGTACTCTTTGGAGTATTGAGGAACAGTTTATACTCTTGTACTCTTTGGAGTATTGAGGAACAGTTTATACTCTTGTACTCTTTGGAGTATTGAGGAACAGTTTATACTCTTGTACTCTTTGGAGTATTGAGGAACAGTTTATACTCTTGTACTCTTTGGAGTATTGAGGAACAGTTTATACTCTTGTACTCTTTGGAGTATTGAGGAACAGTTTATACTCTTGTACTCTTTGGAGTATTGAGGAACAGTTTATACTCTTGTACTCTTTGGAGTATTGAGGAACAGTTTATACTCTTGTACTCTTTGGAGTATTGAGGAACAGTTTATACTCTTGTACTCTTTGGAGTATTGAGGAACAGTTTATACTCTTGTACTCTTTGGAGTATTGAGGAACAGTTTATACTCTTGTACTCTTTGGAGTATTGAGGAACAGTTTATACTCTTGTACTCTTTGGAGTATTGAGGAACAGTTTATACTCTTGTACTCTTTGGAGTATTGAGGAACAGTTTATACTCTTGTACTCTTTGGAGTATTGAGGAACAGTTTATACTCTTGTACTCTTTGGAGTATTGAGGAACAGTTTATACTCTTGTACTCTTTGGAGTATTGAGGAACAGTTTATACTCTTGTACTCTTTGGAGTATTGAGGAACAGTTTATACTCTTGTACTCTTTGGAGTATTGAGGAACAGTTTATACTCTTGTACTCTTTGGAGTATTGAGGAACAGTTTATACTCTTGTACTCTTTGGAGTATTGAGGAACAGTTTATACTCTTGTACTCTTTGGAGTATTGAGGAACAGTTTATACTCTTGTACTCTTTGGAGTATTGAGGAACAGTTTATACTCTTGTACTCTTTGGAGTATTGAGGAACAGTTTATACTCTTGTACTCTTTGGAGTATTGAGGAACAGTTTATACTCTTGTACTCTTTGGAGTATTGAGGAACAGTTTATACTCTTGTACTCTTTGGAGTATTGCCGTTTTCAATCGGCTTACCCTAGCGTTATAACGCCGGCTTCAACCAAGGTCTGGATGTTATTCTTGAGAGCAAAGCATTCCTTGGTGGGGTGGAGGATCCTTCTGTGGTACTCGCAGTACGTTGGATCCGCAGAATCGCCATCTTCCTCTTGATGCGTGATGGGCGGGAGTTTGATTTTGTTGTTTTCGAGAAGGGTCTCGAAAATAGCTGGAACGTCTTCGTCTTTGAACGAGTACTCGTTTTGGAGCTCCTCGTCTGAATTCTCCTGTTGTTCCCAGGACTGCTGTTGTGACGTTTGATCATCGTCAATAACTGCTGCAGGTACGTCCTCTTCATCATGAGGTACGAGATCCGAATCCAGAGGGTCAACCATTGGTTGGTTTCTTTCGACCTTCCGCCTTCTGATGAAGCGTTCAGCTTGTTCTCCTCGAGCCTTCAACTCTTTCCAGGTATTGAGCGGCTCTATTCCCATCACGTCCAAGATGTTAATGGACAAGTTGTTCTGACAAGTCTGCAAGAGGAATTCCTCCGTGACGGGATCCCTGCAGTTCATTGCCTGATTGCGGAAGCGTTTGATGAAGGTATCCACCGACTCTCCGCCTTTTTGTTTCTCGTCGAAGAGTGTCCTGATCGACACCTCGGTGTCATCATCGAAGAAATGGGCGAGAAACATGCCTTCCAAGTCCTCCCAGCTGTTGATGCTTCCGGGCTTGAGACGGCGGTACCAATCGAAGGCAGGCCCGCGAAGGGTGCCAACGAATGACCGAACCATCAAAGGCTCGTTGCCCGAGATTACTCCCAAGTGAGACTTGAAGTAGATCAGATGTTGAGTGGGCGAGCCCTTTCCGTTGAACGGCGTGAAGTTGATCAGGTTGAACTTCGCCGGATACGGGATCGAATCCCACTCTTTCGGGTAAGGACACGGAATGCCGTTCTTCTTCACTTCCCGAACAGACATCAGGGCTTCGATTTTTCTTTCGAGCTCCTTTATCTTTTTGGCTTCACCCATATCCTGTTTTGGATAAGTTTCGAGAGGAATCATACGGCCACCCCCAGTGTTGTCATCACTGGTGGGTCCACCCCCAGTGTTATCATCACTGGTGGGTCCACCCCCAGCGTTGTTATTTTTAGTGGGGCCACCCCCAGTATTCTTGGGTGGTGCGTTGGCCATGACGATTTCGACCACCTCCGGCTCGCTGTTGACTGCAGCGTTCTGGGTGCGATGGTTGGACTCGACTAGCCGGTTCGACAGAGCTCGGATTCGTTGATCGTGCATTTGTCTCATTTCTTGCATAGCCATTTCCATTTCGAACTTGAAGATTTCCTTCTGCTTAGTCAGGGCCTCTTCAATGATTTTGGCTATCTGATCTGTGTTGACCATGAGTACCTCTCGAGCTTGCCCTATGCTAGACGTTGTGTCGTCAGAGGCGAGCGCGGAATGGGAATCCGAGAATTCATCATCGGAATGGACTCCTTCATGGACCCCATGGTCATTGTTATATCCGACGGCTTCTCGCTGAAGCTGAGCTATTCCCGAATTGACCCTGCTTCCCAAAGAGAAATTAGGGTCGGAATCACCTGAGATGATTGGGGATTTTCCCTTGTTGACCATGTTGATAGTCACTTCTAGGGGTTCGTCATCTCGAGCAATTGATCCTCTTTGGTGTGAACGCCTTGATTTGGGCTTTGTCGTTCCATCGGAGATTCTCTCGGATATCGAGACCCTCTGTGGAGCGGTCTTGGGGCAGCTACAGGCTGATAATACTGCCCTGATAATTTTGGTACACGGACAGTGAGAATCCGCTTCCCGGGTGTTTCTCTTTCGAGATTCATCCGCACCCCCAGCCCGATAGTACAACTCATCGACGTTGCCGTCGGAGTAACCTATCGGCTGCTCACATGGGTTCTCAGGTATAACGCGTTCGTTTGTTCGACGCGTCTTCTTCTGAGTAGACATTGCCTTGTTGGCCTCTGCAAGAGTCGCACGTTTGGAATCACTCCTTTGTGAGGGTGAAACCTTAACGGGCTCTTGGTCCTTTGCACGCACCGCCGAGCTGGTTGTTGCAGAGTTCGATTTGTTAGGAGGTCGTGTACGACCCCCAGTCTGGATGTTGGCTTGAAGCTCCTTCAGCGATCTCCAGCTTTCCTTGACAAGCGCTTTTCCTCGATTCTCGGGTAGAGCACCGATACGGTTGTTCAGAGGATTCTTGAATTTGGGGAGATCCACGCTGAGGTGGGGCTTTACCGAAGGTTCGGGACCTGAAATGGACGAAGGTTGGAGAGCAATATTACCTGCTTTTACCTCAGGCGTTGTTTTGGCCTTCGGCATCCAAACTCGTTCGGATTTCGGCGATCTCTTAACTGCCTCTCCCTTTAGCATTTCTCGTGCTTTTTGGACCAGGGCTCGGGCATGCGCACGCAAGGCGCGGCGCTTCTGGATTCGCTCCTCGAGAGTAGAACGGGTTCTTTTGACATGAACCCATTTGTTTGTTTCTGCTTCGGAGGAGGGGCTGGTTGTTTGCCGTGGTTGCTCCTGGCGTTGCCTGGATTTTAGATCTACGTTATAGCGGATCCCATCCATCGGCTCCAAAGCTTCGGCCAGCTGTCGAGCAAGACGTTGACGCTGTCTTTGTCGTGCTCTCTTTGATAATGCCGGAGCGTCTTCAGAAGTCATCTCCTCGGCGGAAGAGGAATCCGGATCTGCGATCTCGACCAGGTTGGACGACGTGGGGACGTCGCGTGGTGCAAGTGCAGAGGCGGCAACGGGGTCTTGGATTTTTGAACCGAAGGACCTGCAATCATTTATGAAAGAGGTTACCTTTCTGTACCCGTTTGGAGAGGCGGATCTGGAGGAGGAGGAAGAGAGGCCTTCTTTGAACCGTTGTTGATCGAGCTCGTGTTCTTCATTCACCCCGATCTTGAGTGCTGGTTGCGTCACGACGGCGTCGGTTGCGATGCCGTTGGCTCCCACTGTGGTCGCCAGCTTGTTTGCGGAAAAAGTTGCTGTATTCATTGCTGCATTCATTACAACTTCAATCGTTACAATGAAATAAAAAGATAGCCTTTTTATAAGACCGGTACACAATGAAAACAAAATAAATGCAACTCCTTTCAAACAAACGCAAGAGCTGTTTGTCATCTCTTGCTTGCGTGGGTCTTTGGCCTGTGACGGGGATGTTGATATCCGTGGACCACCGGGGCACTCAGATCTGGTCCGGATAAATCGGACAGAGTTTCGTTGATCCGCGTGAGATCTAGAAACTTTCTGATCCGGATAAATCGGACAGAGCTTCGTTTATCCGCGGGGGATATAGAAGCAGAGCTTCGTCGATCCGCGTGAGATCTAGAAGCTATAAGCGTATACCTCGGCTAAAGCGAGGTAATAGCTCTTCTTTCCTCCTCTTGTTGAAGCTCACGGGCACTCTCCACTGCAGCAGGGCTTCGCCCGGGCTCTCCAAAAATCCCCCCCCTATCAAGGCACCAAGGGGGTCTATTTATAGGCAAAGGGAGTAGGTAAGGGGGTCTAGAGGACCACCAGGGGGCGTGGACACCCCCTGGTGTCTCGGCCATGGCCGAAAAAGTGAGGACACCCCTTGGGGTGTCTCGGCTTGGCCGAGACACCCCTGGGGTGTCTTGGTTTTGCCAAGACACCCCTCGGGTGTTTCGAGCTTGCCGAGACTCCGTTTAGGTGTTTTGTTGGTTCCCCTGTATATTCTTCGTCCGGATTCGGATTTGAGTGATTCCGGGTGCGTTGGATGCGCGACGAAGAGTTTGACCTGCTCTGGTGATTGGATTATCTGTAGAGTGGTCGAGGCATGAAGGGCGTTGTCCTTTTTGTGAACAGTGCCGGGCTTCCCGATTGGTCCAGGTCTTCGTGATTCCGAAGTCCTATCCGCTCATGTAACTCGTCGATTCACTTCAGTCGTTCGTCGACGTCGATTAGGCTCATGTGGATTGGGTGGTGACGTTCATCGTCGCTCGTTAACACTGAACCGGTTGTGGAGAACTATAGGCAATTTTTGATGCCTACACCCCATACGTAAAAGGCATGGCTGACTCGTTTCTTTTATAGAAGAGGCTGGAATACTTTGGATGTGATTGATCTGGCCTTCAGTCGGCGTAGTTAGCTTCAACTCTTGACTCTTTCGATTTTCGATCTATCCGATGCTTTGACGAATAGCCGAGGTTCTTCCGGCGCTGCGTTTATCGTCTGGCCGTCGTCGGAGTCTCGAGTCTGCAGCTGATGAATTGAGTTTGGCTCGGTTTCGGATCATTGCACGTTACCCTAGGGTTTCGGATCGTCGAACGTTGTCTTTCTATGGCAACGCGTTGACTGGCGTTGACCTAGGGCTACGCGTTGACCGGCGTCCACCCTAGGGTTTCGAATCGTCGAACGTTGACTTTCGTTTGCAACGCGTTGACTGGCGTTGACCTAGGGTTACGCGTTGACCGGCGTCCACCCTAGGGTTTCGAATCGTCGAACGTTGACTTTTGTTGCAACGCGTTGACTGGCGTTGACCTAGGGTTACACGTTGACCGGCGTTGACCCCTAGGGTTTCAAATCGTCGAACGCTGACTTTTGCTTGCAACGCGTTGCTTGGCGTTGACCTAGGGTTACGCGTTGACCGGCGTCCACCCTAGGGTTTCGGATCGTCGAACGTTGACTTTCGTTTGCAACGCGTTGCTTGGCGTTGACCTAGGGTTACGCGTTGACCGGCGTCCACCCTAGGGTTTCGAATCGTCGAACGTTGGCTTTCGTTTGCAACGCGTTGCTTGGCGTTGACCTAGGGCTACGCGTTGACCGGCGTCCACCCTAGGGTTTCGAATCGTCGAACGTTGGCTTTCGTTTGCAACGCGTTGCTTGGCGTTGACCTAGGGTTACGCGTTGACCGGCGTCCACCCTAGGGTTTCGAATCGTCGAACGTTGACTTTTGTTGCAACGCGTTGCTTGGCGTTGACCTAGGGTTACGCGTTGACCGGCGTCCACCCTAGGGTTTCGAATCGTCGAACGTTGACTTTTGTTGCAACGCGTTGCTTGGCGTTGACCTAGGGTTACGCGTTGACCGGCGTCCACCCTAGGGTTTCGGATCGTCGAACGTTGACTTTCGTTTGCAACGCGTTGCTTGGCGTTGACCTAGGGCTACGCGTTGACCGGCGTCCACCCTAGGGTTTCGAATCGTCGAACGTTGACTTTTGTTGCAACGCGTTGCTTGGCGTTGACCTAGGGTTACGCGTTGACCGGCGTTGACCCTAGGGTTTACGGATCGCCATTAACACAGTTTATACTCGTACGTTTGCTGGAGTATACACAGTTTAAGCTCTTAAGGTATTGGAGCATCGCGGTCCCGAATGTTGGGGTTGCAGGACCAACTGTTAAAGTTGATTCATCTGCATGTGTGGATTTTATCCTGAATTTGTTGGGTGCTCGAGTCACGAGACCAACTAGGGGAGTTGATGCGTCAATGACTCGCAGTTATAGAATTTTTGGCAAATCCTCAGCCATCAACGGATTTGATTAGCCTTTACCGACTACCGTTTGAGTCGGGCTAGCATGCGGATTGTTTAAGTCCGTTCCGCATGTGACGTCGTGCTAAGAGAGTTAACGCTCTTAGTGCTACGATATTGAATACGTAGACTTCGTCTTTCTCACGGGAATAGACTACCCGGCGACGCGTGTTAGGCGTTGACTTTAGGATTTTTGGCTAATCCCCAGCCTTCAACGGATTTGATTAGCCTTTACCGACTACCGTTTGAGTCGGGCTAGCATGCGGATTGTTTAAGTCCGTTCCGCATGTGACGTTGTGCTAAGAGAGTTAACGCTCTTAGTGCTACGATATTGAATACGTAGACTTCGTCTTTCTCACGGGAATAGACTACCCGGCGACGCGTGTTAGGCGTTGACTTTAGGATTTTTGGCTAATCCCCAGCCTTCAACGGATTTGATTAGCCTTTACCGACTACCGTTTGAGTCGGGCTAGCATGCGGATTGTTTAAGTCCGCTCCTATGTGACGTTTAAGCTAAAAGAGTTAACCCTTTTAGTGCTACGATATTGAATACGTAGACTTCGTCTTTCTCACGGGAATAGACTACCCGGCAACGCGTGTTAGGCGCTGACTTATCCTTACTTAGGATTCAGGATAAAATTCCCCGTGCGTGTGAGGCACGGATTATGGTGTTATTAATAACAACCTGCCACAATGTTGAATATGTGGTCTTTTGTCCTTTTTACGGTCAAAGACTAACCGGCCATGTGTGTTAGACATAGGCTTTGGGATTTTTGGCAAACCCCCAGCCATCAACGGGTTTGATGTGCCTTTACCGATTACCGTTTGAATCGGGCTAGCATGTGAATTATTAAAACCCGTTTCACATGTAACGTTGTGCTAAGAGAATTGCTTCTCTTAGACTTAATGCTATGATTTTGAATACATAGACTTCGTCTTTCTTACGGGAATAGACTACCCGGCAACGCGTGTTAGGCGTTGACTTATCCCTACTCAGGCTTCGGGATAAAATTCCCCATGCATCGAGTGCCCGGATTTGACAGTCGTGTCTTTTCTAAAAGCAAAGACAGATTGAGAAACGAGAGAGGAAGAATTTTATATTCTATCTCCCGGTGCTGAAGAGGAAGAATTTTATATTCTATCTTCGGCCGGAAAGGGAACTTGAGGTGGGATCCCCCACCCCCAGAATCCGGAAATGATGAACTGGGAGTGGGTTCTCCACTCCGAGCATCGGAAAGGTCCAAGGAGAGGAAGAATTTTATATTCTATCTCCCGGTGCTGAAGAGGAAGAATTTTATATTCTATCTTCAGCTGGAAAGGAAACTCGAGGTGGGATCTCCACCCCCAGAATCCGGAAGGATGAAACTAAGAGTGGGATCTCCACTCCGAGAATCGTAACAATTCGGATAACCCTAATCGATTTGTGGACCTCTCGTTCATTGGAGGAATCGAGAGGGGATTTTGGCTTTGGCCCTAACTGTAGGAAGGTTTGACCAAACTGGAGTTTGAGATGACCCTAACTGTCGGAAGGTTTGATCACTCGATTTGAAAGTGGACCTCTCGTTCATTGGAGGAATCGAGAGAGGATTTTGGCTTTGGCCCTAACTTTTATAGGTTTGACCAAGCAGGAAAGGAATACGGGTAGCAAAGAGAATGCCAACTCGTATTACCACTCAAAGGGAGACTTTAATGCTAGGTGGTTCTGACCTAGCACGTTGAGTCTGAGAAACGCCAATGACTGGCAGATGGGAATGTTGGTGGATCCACTGTCGT
>NW_017973645.1:0-15066 GCF_001876935.1 Asparagus officinalis
TGGAATTTCATCTGACGCGACTTTGGCGTCAGCTGGGTTGAGAGCTTCGTTGGCTTCTTGAGCAGCTTCAAACCAACGAACTGCTTTTCTACCGGAGGAGAACTTCTTGGACTTGCGGGGGGAGGTAGATCCGGACGAGGACACGTACTCCTCGAACTTGGCTTGGTCGAATTCGTACTCGACCTCCTCCATGACCGGGATTGGAATCCGCGGTTGCGACGTATCAATCTCGAGAAAACCGTTGCTTTCTTCATTAATGAGATAATTGTCATCTTGAGTTACAACTTTTTGAGTTACAAAAGATCCGGTCTTTTATAGATCCGGTTACAACTAAATCAAAGAAAAAAAGTAAAAATTACAACTTTCCTTCTGTGAACAAATCACGAGCTCCTGTTTTGCGGTCGCTCGTTTTGGTGGGTTCTTTGCCTGCGCCGGGGTTAATCCGTGGACCACCGCGCGATCTAGATCCGGTCGGATCTACACGATTATACGGGTATTATTCCACGAAGGGAATAATAGCCGGGAGGGATTAGTCCACCAAGGGAATAATCGCTCGGATCTCGAGATCTAAGACCAAGCTTAGATCTGGAGTGTGATCTCGTGTAGATCTCAGATCTGTTCTTTCTTCCTCTCGAAATCCTGCCTTTTTCTGACGTGGATGCTCGCCGAGGATCAGATCCGAATGTGCAAGTCTTCAAGTCTTCAAAGCTCCGAGTTCGCTCTTCAATCCGGCAGAGTTTTGGCTCTTGAAATTCCAACCCTGAAAATGAACATCTCTAGGCCTATTTATAGGCTCTCAGGACAGTGGCTGCAAAAAGGGAAACCCTGAAAATGAACATCTCTAGGCCTATTTATAGGCTCTCAGGACAGTGCCCGCAAACAGGAAAATGTCGGCCACCTCTGGGTGGCCGGCACTGTGCCGAGCCACCTTGAGGTGCTGTTTTTCGTCGTTTTGTGTTGTGTCCTTTTTCCGGTTTTGTCCGTGATTTGGTTGATTGAGACTCTGATTTGTTGATCTGATTTGGCAGTAAGTCTGATTCCTGATTTGGCAGTAAATCCACTTCTGAGTTCGAGTCCGAAACTGATCTTGATTCGATCGTGATTCGTCCGAGTCTGTTCCCGGTTGGATGACTTGTTGATTCTTTAACACTTGGCTTGATTCCGAACGCGTATGGATGTATTCCGTCGCTTCCGTGCGATTCGTCGATCTCGTCGCCTCGTTGGTTCGTCGGTTTGTGCCGAGCTATGCTAGGGGACCTATAAGCAATTTTATATGCCTACAGATACCCCCTCCAAAGTATTTCAGTCTCGTTCTTTTATAGAAGAGTCTAGAATACTTTGGATATGATACAAAATTTCAGCATCTGTCAAAATCTGGAAAAGTGCGGTCGACGGCTACGGTCTACAGTGCTACAGTATGGTCAACCATCATGGTCGACCGTCAGCAGTTCAAAGAGAAATTTTGTAGTTTTGCAGTTTTACTTCTCGTGGTCGACCGCCGAAGTTACCGTTGCACAGTAATGGTAACTTGCTGATTTTTGTTTTTTAGTGGTTGAGTTATCCTTAAGAATATTTATAAACAATATTCTCCAGGAACTTCTCAAACCAAAAATAGGGAATAGTTTATACTCATATACCTTATTGGAGTATTAAGAAGCAGTTTATACTCTATACCTTATTGGAGTGTTTTTGTGCCTAAATGAGCTGAACCGGCTTAAAATGAGCCAAAAAAGGTAGTAAATCGGCTCAAAAAATCCTCCGACTCTTCTGAACAAATGGGAGAGGAGTGAGTGAATGATGGACTGAACCGTCGCTCGATTTGAAGTCATTTCGATGCTCGGTTCGACTTCAATTTGAGTTTTGGTTTGAACTGGGTCTGGTCCGGTTCGGTTCGGTTCGGCCCAAAACCGGTTCACCCTATATAAAAAGGGTTTCTTTTTCTTTTCTTTTTCTTTACCCTAGGGCCGGCCCCCCCCTTTGCCTCCTTTTTGAATTTCTCTTCCCTCGAGCCTCCGTTCTCCCTCAAAACTCGATCTTCGTCTTAGATTCATCCTTCCTTTTGATCCTTGACTGAAAAATCCTTCGAAACTGCCATTTTTGGAATTTCTCTCAGGCCCCTCGAGCGCGTGGTTCGAGCACTTTTCAAGATCTAATCTTTATTGGATCTTCGAGCTTCCCCTCAGGTATATCTCCATAATCTTGATCTATTTCATGTTTGATCTAGTGTATGGAATAGCGGGATCGCATATAAGGGTTGAGGGAGTGATTTGATGCCTCAAGCTCGCCTTTTTAGGGGATAAAAAAGTGATTTTTATTTCTAGATCTGACCTCTTGAATTCTTTTTCTGTAGGCCATTATGTCGCGAGTATCGAGAGGTCGTTTTCCTGCTGCATCGGTTGATGGCGCGCCTCCCTCATATGCTGGTGAGCAATTTTTTGACCTTTTTCGAAAATTTACAAATTAGTCCTCTTTTTTCTGGATATTTGCAAATTGGTCCATTTTACCCCCCGTTGTTCTCCTTGGTGAGGCAACCGGGAAAGGCCTTGGTTCTCCTTGGTGAGGATCGACGCTTTATGGAAATTTTGCAAATTAACCCTCTTCTTCTGAGAATTTGCAAATTAGTCCTTTTACCCCATTTTGCTCTCCTTGGTGAGGCGATCGGGAAAAGCCTTGATTCTCCTTGGTGAGGATCGACGCTTTAAAGATGGGTTTTGCTTGGTCAAAACCACATCTCATAATAAAGGGGGCGTTTTGACGCTGCATTGTGCTTTATAAGGCAGGGATATATTGTCGATATACCCTATCTTATAAATGCGCAATGTGGCCAAATCGTCTCGCCCTTTATAAGGCAATGACTCTATCTTACCAATTTGTAAGATGAATTCAATTTCCTTTTATATCTGAAATTAACAAACACTTAACTGCTTGTTTTCAGTGGAATATCCTTCCGGAGCTTTTTCATCGCATGCGGTGAATGGACGTCGTGATGAGTATTATTCAACATCTGATGACTTTTCGCCCATTCCGCTCACCTCCCAGTTTGCTCCGGGCACGTCGTTGGAAGTTGTCCAAGTGGTGAGGGAAGGTGGCCATCAAGCTCTTCGCCAGCTGATCACAGATGCGCCTCTCGTGCAGGATGCCAGTTCCGTTCAGTCTCTTAGGAAGACTGACTTCTTGTTTGGAGACTCTACCAGGGATCCCGATGCAGTATTTATTGAGGCTGAGCAGTGGCTTTACCAGACTGGCAGTCGTTATATGTATTTGCCGAAGATTCCTCGACACCGTTCTTTGACTGAGCTCAGGCGCCAAGCTGTGAAGCGGGAGATGTCGTGGAGTTTGACAAAGGAACATGAGAGCGTTCACTGCGGCTATATTACTCATCAGGCAGTTCCTGGTTCGAGTCGAGATCACATTGTTGGACTACATCCTGGAGTACTGGGGCTAGATACTCCGCCTCGCAATGAGTTCCTCACCACTGCTTCTACTTTGAGGAATCGCCTCGCTATCTTAGGACGGGAGATGCCTGCACCGCGCCACAGATTCTATGGTTGGGTCCATTCTTTGGACAGGTTTTGGTGGGCTCGTATGACGAAGTATGTCTTGAGCCGATGGAGCGAGGAGTTACATGCTTGCGGTCTTTATGCAGCCATTCGGGCCACTATGCATGGCTTGCCTACAAGCGCGAAGCATTTCTTTGCCCTATGCGAGCTTTACAATCCAGATTCCAACACTTTTCTGACCAGGCACGGAGAGTTGGGCTTGGCTCTACATGAGATGCACAAGATTTCTGGTTTGCCCATGGGACAGATGTTATACCAGGAGTACTTTCCCTCCAACCATGAGTTGAGTCAGCTGAAGGATCGCGTGCCCGACCGCTACGAGACCTTATGGGATCTCACTTGTCACTACCACATTGCTTTGGCGCAGTCTAAGCCCCTAGCGAAGAGGACCAAAGCAAATGTGAGCCTGAAGCAGTTCGCATCATACTTGTTCAGGAATCTGGAGAGCCATTCTGGCCAATCTATTTGTGAACTGGCACCGCTGACTCCTTCAGAGGTTAATGAGCTGCTGAATAAGACTAACGCCCAATCCTATACCATTAGCAGTTCCGAGAGCGGCTTTCCTGCAGGGACTAAATTCAGATCGTTCTTATATCATGCGACCACACCGATTCGTCCGATGACTCTCCTTGCCGGTTATCTCGCCATCTGGTTGAAGAAATGTGTGGTCCCGTATCAGTCTGGTGACGCTCTGCCACTGGAAGTGCTCTATCCTGCAGTTCAGCTTGCCTACAAGAAGGAACTTTCGCTTCTTCCGGTGATGGTTGCTAACATTCATCGAGGGCTTCGGCAGATTTCTGGTGCTTTTACACGGAGAGATGATGATAAACCGACTCAGATTCCTACCATTAAGGTAGAGCTCCCGTATATTTATTTGATGGCTTGGTTCGTTCTTCATCGTTCCGACGTGATGTCAATACCGAATGCCATAGATCAGTCTGTCCCCTTTCTACAGTTGCTTGAGAATGGTGAATGGGAGGGCCGAGGATTCCCCGATATCAGGCGTCAGCTACAAGTCCACAAGTGCTGGGCATTCTCCACTTGCTTTCCACAGTTCTCCAGCCGGTACGGCGAGTGTTTGATTGATGAGGAGAAGCCGAGGGAGTATAGGACTTATCTGGATATGGGCTGCTTTAATTGGCTAGTGAACATTAGGCCGGGTTACCTGACTTTCCGGGTGGGGAATCAGTGCTTCATAGAGCCGTATCTACCTTGCCGATTCGCCCGCAAATTCGGTTATGACCAACTTTATGTTGGGAACCCGCGCCAGCAGCTTCGGGCTCATGGAGGTCTGGTGGACGGTCTTCGTGCATGGTTGTGGACCGTGACTGGTTGCACTGGAGCTAGGTTCAGTCTCCCAGGTACTGAGCGACAGTTGAACCTCACTTTCCTGAGCTGCAAGTGGTTGCTAGCAGCTAATAAGACTGTCCGTGTGAAGCCTATCGAAGAGTTGGTGACCGAAGAAGCCTCTCAACTTGATTCTCGTGTTATCCAGGACGGTGCTCGATCACAGAGGGCTCAGGGCAAGACCCGCCGACTTGATGCAGAAGGTCACAGGGCCTTTAGTTCTGCTGGAGAGGCCTCAGGCGGAGACCCTGAAGACTACGAGGCAGATTTGGAGCAAGGTTAGTCACCTATCTTTCTTTTTTCTTGCATTTTCAAATTACTATTTCTGACCACTATTCGTTGTTTCAGGGACAGCGATCAACAGTGACGACGAATTCCGTCCTTTTACCCGGGCCAGACCTTCGATTGCTGTCCGTGCTGATAGGCGGAAAAGATTAGCCCACAAGCCGCCTGCAATTTCACGAGCATCAGAGATGGACTTGGCTGGTGAGGATCCTGTTAGTGACGGAGGTAACGTCTATTCTATAGATCATTTTCTTGATCGTTTAGAACTTCTGGCTCATGCTTTCCCATCCTATGCAGGATATCGTGAGGAAGGCGAGATGAGTCCTGATGATTGTGCATCTCCTGGTGAGCCTGACTCACCGCCCCAGGTAGAAAAGCCTGCAGAGACCGCCCATGTTGGGGAGTCTGTCAATGAAGGACCCAGTTCGGTGATTCCAGGTACATCTTCAAGAGGTAACTTGTCTCTATTGGCCATAGTTTCCTTCCTCCTCCTTCATACTTATATCTTTTTATGTCAGATTTTTCGATTGATGACTTCGATGGGGAGGGCCTGCCTATGGACACTTCTATGTTCAGCTTCATGTATGACTCTCCTCAGATCGATGGCCAGCCGCCTCAGGATATGTTTCCTGAGTCTGTACTCCCTCAGACTCCCGGGAACGGTTATTTTGAAGGTGCGTGCCTCTTCTCAAGCTAACTATAGGACTAGCCAATTCCTTGACTAATGCAACTATAAAATGATGTTTCTGTTTTGTGTCTAACAGGAGCTTTCGCTGAGGCTGACCCTGTTGAGCCGGCTGTGCGACCAACTCCACCAGTCGATGCTGCTACAGTCGTTACATCTCCATCACCCCCAGTGACTCGAGGGGAAGGAGGTATAATTTAATTAACTGAGCAATGCCATTCCTTTCCTCGTTGAAGCTTTTGACGAATTCCTCTTCTTTGTGTAGGGCTTCCTTCTCAGCTTCATGTCCTCGTTAAAGAGCTGTTATCGGGCAATGACCCTGAGAAGATCTTCATCAGCGTAGAAGTCCGCTCTTATTTCTCCTCCCTGAATGCTATAATTGGCAAGCTCCTCCACGACGGACTTTCTCTTCGCCAGTTTAAACCCTACCTTGATTCCAAGGTAAATTTAATAAGGGACATGGGATACCCGGACCTAGCGACGGCTATGGTTGATGACCTTGATCGCTTAGAGCATGAGTTTCAGATGCTTCATGAGCTCCGGGATGCCGGTGCCTCTTCATTTATTGCTGCCGAGTTGGACGCTCGTTTACAGACATGGCGTAGTACTCGGATGGTTGCTGAGCTCGAGGTCCAGGTGCAGCGGGGCCGAATAGATCGAGTTGAGGCTGACCTTGCCACTAGATCATCTTCACTTGATGAGCTTGATTCTCAGATAGATCAGCTCCGGCGAGAACTCCGTGAGAAGGAGGACGCGAAGATGCACGTTCAGCAAGCACATGCTGCTTTATCTGATGAGCTGAAGTCCTTGAAGCAGACACTGGCTGAGACAGAGGAGGATGCTGTGAGGACTTTAGCCGCGAACGAAGAGTCTGTCAGAGCTGAGTTACAGGAGGAGCTTAGGCGAGCTTATGATGAGAAGCTGTCTGAGTTTAGTCAGCAGGTTTTTAGCCATGGGCTTGATGTATGATCTTATTTGCTGTAAACTTTGACATTTGATCCTTTTAGTGGAACTGGTTTTTATCTTTGTCTTTATTATGATTCCTCATTCCGCTTGAAATGATTGACCATAATACTCATAGGATTTTTGGCAAACCCCCAGCCTTCAACGGGTTTGATTAGCCTTTACCGACTACCGTTTGAGTCGGGCTAGCATGCGGATTGTCTAAATCCGTTCCGCATGTAACGTTGTGCTAAGAAAGTGAATTCTCTTAGACTTTGTGCTATGATTTTGAATACATAGGCTTCGTCTTTCTCACGGGAATAGACTACCCGGCGACACGTGTTAGGTGTTGACTTTAGGATTTTTGGCTAACCCCCAGCCTTCAACGGGTTTGATTAGCCTTTACCGACTACCGTTTGAGTCGGGCTAGCATGCGGATTGTCTAAATCCGTTCCGCATGTAACGTTGTGCTAAGGGAATGAACTCCCTTAGACTTCGTGCTATGATGTCGAATACATAGACTTCGCCATTGTTACGGGAATAGGCTACCCGGCAACACGTGTTAGGTGTTGACTTTATCCCTACTTAGGTTTCGGGATAAAATACCCCAGACTGGTCTTCTGGTGTCTTTTTCTACGGCGAAAGACTAAACCGGCGACGCGTGTTAGGCGTCGGCATATCCTTTCTTAGGATTCAGGATGAAATTCCCCACACGTGTAAGGCATGGATTTTGGTGTTATTAATAACAACCTACCACAATGTTGAATATATGGGTGGGTGTTCTTTTTAACGGTTAAGAACTAACCGGCAGCGCAGGTTAAGCGCAGACTTATCCTTGCTTAGGTTTCAGGATAGAATACCCCAGAATCGAACTCTGGTGTCTTTTTCCAAGGAGAAAGACTAAACCGGCGACGCGTGTTAGGCGTCGGCATATCCTTTCTTAGGATTCAGGATGAAATTCCCCATGCGTGTAAGGCATGGATTCTGGTGTTATTAATAACAACCTGTCACAATGTCGAATATGTGAACGGGTGTTCTTTTTAAACGGTTAAGAACTAACCGGCAGCGCGTGTCAGGCGCAGACTTATCCCTGCTTAGGATTCGGGATAAACTTCCTAGGATGAATCCTAAATTGATAAATTTCGGAAAAGATCGATGCGGGAAAGGCAGAATTTTATATTCTATTTCCCGGTCTTCTTTTAGGGTGAAGGCGAACCCGAAAACAAGGAAGGAAGAATTTTATATTCTATTCCCTGATCCTGGAAAGGAAGAATTTTATATTCTATTTCCAGCGAGGAAGAAACTAGAAGTGGGGTGTCCACTCCGAGAATCTGGAAAATTTAGATAAACTTGCCTTTTATAGGATGAGTTATCTAAACTGAAAATGGGTTCTTCGTTTATCGAAGTGGAATTTCAACTTTGGCTATAACCATGGGAAGGCTTGACCAAAGAGAAAAGAAAGGAGTTCTTTCGTTTATCGAAAGGAGACTCCGATCTGAAAGGGGACCTTCTTGTCTATGGAAAGAGTCAAGAAGGTCATATGGACATTTTTTGTGGACCCACTGTCAATTGGAACTGATCAGTGAGGGATTTTGGTGGAGACAATGATTTCGGGTTATCCTCTAAAATATTAAGTGTAATATTCTTCGAGGAACTTCCCGGTAAATGAGTTATCCTGAATGTACTAGGGATAGTACTTTTTCAGGAACTTCCCATTTATTGGCATTAATTGCCTGGCGCCCTCTAGGGAAATCAGACGGTAAGCGCCGTTTGAATAGACTGTGTCTATCACAAACGGTCCTTCCCATTTGGGTTCAAATTTACCTTTCTTCTTGGAGGTGAGAATTATTGGTCGGCGAGCAGCGAGGACCAGATCTCCTTCCTTGAAGCTTCTCTGTCGGACTCTTTTGTTAAAAGCCCTTGACATCCTGGCTTGGTAAAACTCGATGTGTTGTTGAGCCTCCAAACGCTTTTCATCCAGCCTCTCGAGCTCTTCGAGACGCTTCTGATGTTGTTCTTCGGTCGTCATCTCCGTTGCGAGAGCGATCCGAAGGGAGGGAATTTGAATTTCCAAAGGTAGCACCGCTTCGCATCCATATACTAACGAGTACGGAGTAGCTCCCGTAGGAGTGCGTATGGTGGTGCGATAAGCCCAGAGTGCCTCCCCAAGTTTATCGTCCCAGTCTCGTTTGTTGGTCTTCACGAGCTTAGACAGGATCTTAATGATCGTCTTATTGAAAGCTTCAGCTAATCCGTTTGCAGCTGGATAATACGCTGTTGATGATACATCCTCGATCTTGAATTTATCACAAAACCTGATGAAAGCGTTGCTTATGAACTGTGGACCGTTATCGTGGATGATCCGTCTCGGCACGCCGTGTCGGTATATGACATGATGCTTGATGAAGTTGATGACGTTGTTTGTCTTCACTTCCTTAAGCGGAATCGCCTCAGCCCACTTTGAAAAGTAGTCAGTGATAGCGAGAATAAACCGATCACCTTTGACTGAAGGGGGAAAAATTGGACCGACAATGTCCATACCCCAAGTCTCGAATGGCCAGGATGTGGTTGATGTGTGTAATCGTTCTGGCGGTTGGTGCATATAATTTGCATGCACTTGACAGGCGTGACATTCTCGTGCATATTCGATTGCGTCACGTACCATTGTTGGCCAATAATATCCCATTCTTCTGATTCGATCATATAGCTTGGGACCAGGTTGATGCGCACCGCATTCTCCTTCGTGCGCTTCCTTAAGCACTTCTTTTGCTTCTTCGTTCGAAAGGCATCGGAGGAGCAAATCGTCATACCCCCGGCGGTATAACGTACGGGTCTCGATATTGTAAAAGAACCGTGGTGCTCTTCGGCGAATAGATTCTTTTTCTTTTACATCCTCCGGCAAGATGCCATATTGGACGTAGTCAATGATAGGAAAGCGCCAATCTCGGGACTCAGACCCGATTTGAGTTGAGTTCACCTCCTTGGTGTTTGGGCCCCTATCATCTTCTTCTTCATCGGTACCCATATTGTATAGGGGTACGAAGAGTTGATGCGATCTTACTGTGACTAGCAACTCTGTTTCAGGCGGTCGTGCGAGGGACACTGCTAGTGCCGCCAGTGCATCTGCATAAGCGTTCTGGAGGCGAGGGATGTATTCAATGAAGAATTCCTCAAAGGATTCCGCCATTTTGATGGCCTCCTGGTGATACGGTATCAGGTCTTGGTTCCTGACTTCATACTCTCCACGGACTTGGTTGACTATTAGCTGCGAATCTCCGAAAGCTTCAAGATATTCGACCCCCAGCTCTTTGGCGAAACTGAGTCCAATGAGAAGCGCGTTGTACTCGGCCACATTGTTGGAACATGGACCCGTTAGCGAATAGGCTCGAGGTATTACATGCTTTCCCGGAGAAACTAGGACGACTCCAACTCCGGAGGAGACTGTAGAACATCCGGGGGTTATTACCCTATTAACCTCTCTTGAAGCACCATCGAAATATAGTTGCCATATTTGTTGATGCGACGATGTAGTATTAACCTCGTGGGTTTCATCCGGCAAGTCATCATATACTTCCGCCGTATCTGTGGTCGGGCTTGCCGCCAAAAGATCACAAATTGCTTGTCCCTTGACCGACTTCTGCTGTTTGAAGTGCAAATCGTACTGGGATAGGAGGAGGGCCCATTTTGCCAAACGCCAGTTCATCGAACCCGGTTGTGTCATAAATACTCGCACGGGATTAACGCCGGAGATTACGTAAATCGTCTGTCCCACTAAGTAATGCCGCATCTTTTGCACTGCGAATACCAATGCGAGACATTCTTTCTCGATCATCGGATATCGGGACTCAGCGCCCACCAAAGTCCGACTTAAATAATAAACTGCCTGTTCGTGACCATTGTCATCATCTTGTGCTAACAAAGCACTGATCGAATGGTTCATCGCCTTGATGTAAATCAAGAACGGTTTACCTGATTTTGGTGCAACGAGAACAGGAGGATTTGTTAGATATGTTTTAATATCTTCAAATGCTTTTTGACAGGCGTCGTCCCAGATGAATGACACCCCTTTCTTGTTTAGCTTAGAAAAAGGTTGGCATTTCCCAGAAAGATTTGAGATGAACCTCCGGATATAAGCTAAACGCCCCTGCAATCCTCTAAGCTCTCTCAGATTCCTTGGAGGTTGCAGTTCGTGTATCGCCTTTACTTTATCGGGGTCGATGTGTATACCTTTAGTGGTAACGACGAATCCAAGGAATTTTCCGCTGGACATTCCAAGGAAGGATTTAGTAGGGTTCATCTTCAACTGGTGGCTCCGCATGAGATCGAACATCGTCTTCAGGTCCTTGATGTGATCCCCTTTGCTGCGGCTTTTTACAACCAAGTCATCAACATAGCATTCGACTGTTTTCCGGAGGTGCTCTTGGAAAATCTTAGTCATCGCCCGCTGGTATGTGGCACCGGCATTCTTCAGGCCGAAAGGCATCACTGTATAGCAGAAGACACCGAGAGGTGTTCTAAACGCCGTATGCTTCTCATCCTCCGGATGCATCTTGATTTGGTTATATCCCGAAAAGCCGTCCATGAAGGACATCCTCTCAAATCCGCATGTATTGTCGATGATGACGTCCGTGATTGGGAGAGGAAAATCATCTTTTGGGCATGCTTCATTCAGATTCCTGAAGTCGATGCAAATCCTGATTTTGCCATTTTTCTTCATGACGGGAACGATGTTGGCTAACCAGTCTGGATGTTGTTCCTCTCGGATAAATCCTGATTCGATCAACTTCTTAACCTCTGCCTCAATGGCTTCCATAATCTGCGGACGAAACCGTCTTTGCTGTTGTTTGACAGGTTTGGCATCCGGCTTGATGTCGAGGTGATGCATTGCCACATTAGGATCAAGCCCTGGCATATCTTCGTAGTTCCAGGCGAAGACGTCGATATATTCCCTGATGAGGGCGATTAGTTCCTCTTTCTCATCTGGGGGAAGACTACCGCTGATGAATATGGGTTTTGGATTGGCCTCATCGCCCATATTAATTTGGACTACTTCATCTTCGGTTGGTGGTTCTCTCTGTTCGAACCTGTCACCGTACTGCATACTTAGATGATGCACCCACGGGTCTTCCCACGTTGGCATTTGATCATCATCCTCCAGCGTGGATGGATCTGCTGTAGTCATGTTTGACATTAAGGTTTTGAACATTTCTCCCAGACTTGTATCAGAGTCCCACTCTGAAGCATCGGGAGAGTATCCATTCTTAGGCTTGTTAGCAATTTGATCAATGATCTGCCAACTACATTCCTCATCTGATGAAACATAACCTAAGCCTCGTCCATATTTATAATAATCCTCAGGCTTCCCTTTCGGTACATATACTGCTTTGGCTGGATTACGAGGACCTCGATCGAAATATAAACCTTCTCCGAGTGTGAAGTCGTATCCTTGCTTTTCCATAAGCTTGCGTGCTTCCGGACTATACTTAGACAAATGCCGACCGGGTTTGTCATCATCTTCATCTTCACTTAGGAAATGATCCCGTAATGGAGAACTTTTCCCTTTACCGTAAATTATTTCCTTCGCGCCCTTTATTTTGTTCGGGATGATCATGGTTGTTCCGAAAGAATGTTGGAGGCGTTCTTTCGTTACATAGGATGATCGGAGCGGCATATGCAAACCAGAATTATTATACAATTCCGTCATCATATTATCAAAAGACAAGGAGTACTCTAAATCATCATTTATTTCATCGGTGGCAAGTTGCCAGTTACAACTGCCATCTGACGATTGATCATCGTCAAGATTGATTACAAAGGGTACAATGTCATTTAGAACAAAACCACCATTGTAATCGAATCCGGCTTCGGAGTCAGCTTCTTCTCCGCTGTCCGCGCCCTGGACCGATGGTTCTGTATCGGATTCGTTACCATAAAGGAGAGAATCAGTGAAATAATTCTCAAACCCTTTAAATGGTTGCTTATCCGCGACCACCGTCCTAACTCTTCCATCAGTGTCGACATATTTCAGACACTGATGTAAGGTAGAGGGAACTATAACATTACTATGGATCCAAGGCCGACCCAATAGTAAGTTATATGACGTCTCAGCATCAATAACATAGCACGTGACCTCTGTCTTCAGATCGCCCATTTGGCACTTTACCCGAATTTTACCTAAAGGCCTTGACCCGCTGGTGTTGAATCCGTATATAACCGTGCCTGTAGACGCTAATTTGCTGACCGGAATGCCAAGGTTGTGCATCAGACGAAGTGGCATAATGCTCACAGCGGAACCCGGATCGACTTGGATCCGGTTGACTTCGCTGGAACCAATGTATCCGACGAAGTATAGGGGCCGATCGTGATTCGAATTTTTCGTTTGCATATCCTCTTTGGTGAAGGTGATGCAGGGAAGGTTCTTAGTCGCCATGTTGCACTGTTGACTCAGCGGTTCTGGCTGTTCATGCACCGGCTTGACTTGAGTCAGAAATACCTCTGCATTGGCCAAAGCTTCTTGTAGGGCCTCCCTGGTTTCTTTGGATAATCGCAGCAACTCATACAGCGTTATCCGTGCAGGAATGTTGGCTAATTGCGCCATAATGTCGAAGACTTGCGGAGTTTTCGAGCTTTCCGGTTTGTCTCTTCCAATCGGGCGACTGAAACGAGGCTGCTTCGGATTTTGCACCTCCTGAGGATTCTGGTGATCGGGTCCCGACAATTCATCGCTTTGTTCCGGAACCTCTTGACGAAGGTTTCGACTAACTCCCCGTCCTTCTGCTTCTCATCGAGCAACGATCCGATAGATATCTCGGTGTCGTCGTCGAAGAAGTTGGCCAGGAACTTGGTCTCCATGTCATCCCAGCTGTTCACGCTGCCTGGCTTGAGGCGGCGATACCAATCGAAGGCGGCTCCGCGAAGAGTGCCGACGAATGACCGCACCATCAGAGGCTCATTACCAGAGATCACCCCCAAGTGCGATTTGAAGTAAATCAAATGCTGGGTAGGTGAACCCATCCCATTAAACGGCGTGAAGTTAATTAGATTAAACTTCGCCGGATATGGGATCGATTCCCATTCTCTTGGGTATGGGCAAGGAATGCCTGTTTTCTTCGTCTCTTGAGCGGAGATCAATGTGTTGATTTTGCTCTCGAGGTTCTTGATCTTCAGACTTTCGCCTGTGTCTTCATTGGCATTCTCATTACCACCCCCTGCATTGACAGGATGATCATTGGTATTCTGAGCATTTGTATCCTCATCTTCCAGATTAACCGGGTTACGACGATTCTGCTCGCCTTGTTGGTTCGCCAATGCTTGGATTTGTTGGTCATGCATTTCTCTCATCTGCTGCATGGCCATCTCCATCTCAAACTTGAAACTTTCTTTTTGCTTAGCCAAAGCGTCTTCAAGCATCTTGGCCATCTGCTCCGCACTTATCATAAGTGCCTCGCGGGGTTGTCCCTCGCTGGATACCGTATTATCTGATGCAACCGCGGAGCCGGCATCAGATTCTTCATCTTCTGAAGGGCGTCTTGTCCGAACCCTACCATAGGTTGCTCGTTCGATGGTTCCGGACTGTAGACGGGTTCTAGGTCGGGAGGCTCTCAGAATTGACTCGAAATCATCTCGTGCCGATGTCTTCTTGCTCGTCATGTTGGTGGTAATGTTTCCATCTGAGGTTGGATTGCCTTCTTTGGGCTTTCAAAAGTTACACGCCTCGAAATGTGCCTTTGTGGGCGCGAGTCCTCAGCGTGCTCTTGGACTTCGATGCGCAAGTTAGTGCGCGCAGCTGCCTTGAGCTCTTTGTCATACTGGAGGTGACGGCGACCCCCAGTGTGTTGAGTCGTTCTGGGCTTCTTCATCGGGCCCAAACGCTCGTGAACTGCAGCTTTGCCTCTTTCATCCGGAATTAGACCGAGGCGCTCTAAAATTGGCTTCTTCCTTCGGGATGATTCTGCATGATCTCCCGGAGAAGCTATTGGAATTAACGGCGACTTTGATTGATTCGCCGGAGGTTGGCCTTGCTTTGAAGGCTGCAATGGCTGCTTTTTGGCCTGGGTCGCTTCCAGACTTGGCGTGTTGGTGGTGGCTTCTTCTCCTCCTCCTTTTGTAGCTTTCTACGGGCTTCCTGAGCTTGAGCCCGTGCCTGCGCTGACATCGCGCGGCGATTGCGAATACGCCCTTCAAGTGTCGAACGGTTCCGTTTGACGCGGACCCATTCGTTCTTTGGCGGCTTGTAAGAGTCGCCGT
>NW_017973646.1:0-3461 GCF_001876935.1 Asparagus officinalis
CTCCGACGAGTATACGAGTATAAACTGCTTCTCAACACTCCGACAAGTATAAGAGTATAAACTGCTCCTCAACACTCCAAAGAGTATACGAGTATAAACTGTTTCTCAATACTCCAATAAGTATAAGAGTATAAACTGCTTCTTGTGACTCCAAAGAGTATACGAGTATAAACTGTTTCTCAATCCTCCGACCGGTATAAGAGGTTAAACTGCTCCCTGATACTCCAAGAGGTATATGAGTCTAAACTATTTCCTACCATTGACGGGAAGTTCCTGGAGGATATTACGCTAATATTCTTAAGGATAACCCGGTCGGACAACAAAATCAAACCCAGTTCCAAGAGAGAAGCTGGGGGTGGATAATCCAATGCATCGGGAAGTTCCCGAAAGAATACCACATGGGTATTCTTAGGGATAACCCAATCATTGTGGAATTGGTGAATAAGAAATTCACATTCGAACTCTGAAGGTCAGAATGTCTCTTCTTATTCTCTAACTCTTATGAGTTATTTTTGTGAGAAGAGATCCAATCTTCTGGTAGGTTAATCTTTCCTCACCAAACCATCCGCTGATCAAATCAAACGACAATGGATCCACCAACGTTTCCATTTGCCCGTTGTTGGCATTTCTCAGACTTAACGTGCTAGGTCCTAAACGCCTAGCATTAAAGTCTCCCTTTGAGTGATAATACGAGTTGGCGTTTCCTTGCTACCCGTATTCCACTTTCTTTGCTTTCTGGGCAAACCTATAAAAGTTAGGGCCAAAGCCAAAATCCCCTCTCGATTCCTCCAATGAACGAGAGGTTCACCTTCAAATCGAGCGATCAAACCTTCCGACAGTTAGGTCGTCTCAAACTCCTGCTTGGTCAAACATTCATACAGTTAGGGCCACAGCCAAAATCTCCTCTCGATTCCCCCAATGAACGAGAGGTCCACTTCCAAATCGGGTAATCAAACCTTCCGACAGTTAGGGTTATCCGAATTGTTACGATTCTCGGAGTGGAGATCCCACTCTTAGTTTCATCCTTCCGGATTCTGGGGGTGGAGATCCCACCTCGAGTTTCCTTTCCAGCTGTAGATAGAATATAAAATTCTTCCTCTTCAGCACCGGGAGATAGAATATAAAATTCTTCCTCTCCTCGGACCTTTCCGATGCTCGGAGTGGAGAACCCACTCCCAGTTCATCATTCCGGATTCTGGGGGTGGGGGATCCCACCTCAAGTTCCCTTTCCGGCCGAAGATAGAATATAAAATTCTTCCTCTTCAGCACCGGGAGATAGAATATAAAATTCTTCCTCTCCCGTTTCTCAATCTGTCTTTGCTTTTAGAAAAGACACGATTGTCAAATCCGGGCACTCGATGCACGGGGAATTTTATCCCGAAGCCTGAGTAGGGATAAGTCAACGCCTAACACGCGTTGCCGGGTAGTCTATTCCCGTGAGAAAGACGAAGTCTATGTATTCAAAATCATAGCATTAAGTCTAAGAGAAGCAATTCTCTTAGCACAACGTTACATGTGAAACGGGTTTTAATAATTCACATGCTAGCCCGATTCAAACGGTAATCGGTAAAGGCACATCAAACCCGTTGATGGCTGGGGGTTTGCCAAAAATCCCAAAGCCTATGTCTAACACACATGGCCGGTTAGTCTTTGACCGTAAAAAGGACAAAAGACCACATATTCAACATTGTGGCAGGTTGTTATTAATAACACCATAATCCGTGCCTCACACGCACGGGGAATTTTATCCTGAATCCTAAGTAAGGATAAGTCAGCGCCTAACACGCGTTGCCGGGTAGTCTATTCCCGTGAGAAAGACGAAGTCTACGTATTCAATATCGTAGCACTAAAAGGGTTAACTCTTTTAGCTTAAACGTCACATAGGAGCGGACTTAAACAATCCGCATGCTAGCCCGACTCAAACGGTAGTCGGTAAAGGCTAATCAAATCCGTTGAAGGCTGGGGATTAGCCAAAAATCCTAAAGTCAACGCCTAACACGCGTCGCCGGGTAGTCTATTCCCGTGAGAAAGACGAAGTCTACGTATTCAATATCGTAGCACTAAGAGCGTTAACTCTCTTAGCACAACGTCACATGCGGAACGGACTTAAACAATCCGCATGCTAGCCCGACTCAAACGGTAGTCGGTAAAGGCTAATCAAATCCGTTGATGGCTGAGGATTTGCCAAAAATTCTATAACTGCGAGTCATTGACGCATCAACTCCCCTAGTTGGTCTCGTGACTCGAGCACCCAACAAATTCGGGACAAAATCCACACATGCAGATGAATCAACTTTAACAGTTGGTCCTGCAACCCCAACATTCGGGACCGCGATGCTCCAATACCTTAAGAGCTTAAACTGTGTATACTCCAGCAAACGTACGAGTATAAACTGTGTTAATGGCGATTTGTAAACCCTAGGGACAACGCCGGTCAACGCGTAACCCTAGGTCAACGCCAAGCAACGCGTTGCAACAAAAGTCAACGTTCGACGATTCAAACCCTAGGGGTGGACGCCGGTCAACGCGTAACCTTAGGTCAACGCCAGTCAACGCGTTGCAAGCGAAAGTCAACGTTCGACGATTCAAAACCCTAGGGTCAACGCCGGTCAACGCGTAACCCTAGGTCAACGCCGGTCAACGCGTTGCGATAAAAAGCCAACACACGGGGATCCGAAACCCTAAGCCAGCACAATGTGGCGGAGGTAGTTCAAAGTCAACTCAATGACACGAGCCAAACTCAATTCATCAGCTGCAGACTCGAGACTCCGACGACGGCCAGACGATAAACGCAGCGCCGGAAGAACCTCGGCTATTCGTCAAAGCATCGGATAGATCGAAAATCGAAAGAGTCAAGAGTTGAAGCTAACTACGCCGACTGAAGGCCAGATCAATCACATCCAAAGTATTCCAGCCTCTTCTATAAAAGAAACGAGTCAGGAACACTTTGGAGGGGGTATCTGTAGGCATCAAAAATTGCCTATAGTTCTCCACAACCGGTTCAGTGTTAACGAGCGACGATGAACGTCACCATCCAATCCACATGAGCCTAATCGACGTCGACGAACGACTGAAGTGAATCGACGAGTTACATGAGCGGATAGGACTTCGGAATCACGAAGACCCGGACCAATCGGGAAGCCCGGCACTGTTCACAAAAAGGACAACGCCCTTCATGCCTCGACCACTCTACAGATAATCCAATCACCAGAGCGGGTCAAACTCTTCGTCGCGCATCCAACGCACCCGGAATCACTCAAATCCGAATCCGGACGAAGAATATACAGGGGAACCAACAAAACACCTAAACGGAGTCTCGGCAAGCTCGAAACACCCGAGGGGTGTCTTGGCAAAACCAAGACACCCTAGGGTGTCTCGGCCATGGCCGAGACACCCAAGGGGTGTCTCGGCCTTGGCCGAGACACCCCCAAGGGGGTGTCTCGGCCCCGAGACACCCCACA
>NW_017973646.1:12492-13048 GCF_001876935.1 Asparagus officinalis
CATTAATGCGCCTGCAGAGTCTTGGCTGGCAAGCACTTGGGCCCGCCGACCGACACGTGGCACGAGCTTCGCCCGCAGTTGGATCTCCGACTGTTGTACAAACTCGCCACCTACCGAGTTTCGCCTACAGTTCAAACTCGCCAGGCAAATCGAGTCGGGTTTCCAACACAAGCCCATTATCATACAGTTTTCGCCCGCAGCATAAACTCGCCAGCCATTGAGTTCCGTTGCCAAGCGAAACTCGCCAGCAGATGAGCTTTGTCATCTACTTGAAATCGCCAACAGTTAAGATTAGCTTCAAAGCGAACCTCGCCACGATCAAGTCTCGCCTGGAAACAAGTTCGTCAATCAATTGAGTTTCACCAGCAATTCGAATTCGTCAGGAACCGAGTTTCACCATTTTAGCGAACTCGCCGCCGACCTGATTTCGCCGATTGCATAAACTCATCGGAGCAGAGTTTGGCTTCGAAAGTAGACTCGTCGTCGCACAAAGGACTTCGCCCGCGATACGAGATCGTCTGCAATTACAGAGCAAAACACTGGAAAGCGACATATC
>NW_017973646.1:13092-15065 GCF_001876935.1 Asparagus officinalis
GATGCTTTAAGACAGTACATTTGAACAAAGTTATGGTTTTTTTTGCAATCGCGAAAGTCATAATGTACGTTCAAAGAGGCAAAACAGGCACCTAGTGTTTAAGACAATACTTTTGAACAAAGTTATGACTTCATAAACAAACAAGTCATAAACAAAATGTCTTAACACAATCATAAAACAAAGGTCTCAGTCGAATACGCTAAAAGTGGAGATCTGTTCTTTGACTGCCTCCACCCGGCTCGCGTGGTCTTCCCGAGCTTTACCTTCAGCAGCCTTCCGAATTCGGTCTTCGCGGCTCGACCTGGCGGCAGCATCCGTCTGGCGCAAGGCTTGCAGGCGTCGAGTTTCCGCCTCAGCATTCTTACTGACCTTTATAACGTCAGACTGGAGCCCCTTCCACTTCGCCTCCGCTTGTCCCAATTCGTCCCTCAGGCGAGCCATGGTGTGGTTGAGGTCAATAATCTGCTCCTCTAGCAAGTGTTGTTGGCCCACCCAAAAGTTGGCGACAGACTCCAAATCCGCTATTTCCTTAGAGCGGGTCTCCTGCTCCAGGGCGTCCTGACGCCTGACATGAGCCATGCAAGACTCCATGTTGGCTTCTGGACCTTCCCGTAGCAGGGTCTCTAACTCTACCATGTGTGGCTCCAAGAGACGGAGTTCACGCACGCAACGGGTGGCAAGCCGATTTTCACCCAATCGCCGTAAATCAGCCACGCGATCATAGAGGGACTGCCTGAAGCTGTCGAAACTTCCCATGCCAAGTTCGACAAGGGAAATCGTCTGTCTCACGGCGCTCTCGAACTCTTCGATGCGAGCCTGCCAGGACAAGGACTCAGAGGGAACAGACTTTTGGCCTGGAGCGAGCGCCGTGATGGGCGGAATTTCGAGGCAAGGTTCGGCTCCCGGCTGGGGAGCAGGATCTGAAGCAGCGGAAGTCGCAGGGCCCTCAGATTCGTCGTCCGAGATCAGGATAGGTTCGGCTGCATGCTCCTCGGCAGCCGACGCCCCCGTTTGACCTGTAAAACATGACAACAGTACAGGGAAGAATCAGAGGAAAAATACCTACCAAGCTCACGCGAGAGTCGAAGCAGGAAGATACCTTCAGCCGTGGTGGCCTCAGCATCGCCTGAAGAGGACGGCTCCTTCCTTTTCTTGGAAACGACCCTCTTCACCTTCGGTGCCATCAGGAGAAGGAGAAAAGGGAAAATTTGGGAAGATGATGAAGAGGCTGTAGATCCTCTTAATAGAGAGTAGGGGCGTTAAATACCCTACGAGTCCTAGACGGTTACTCAAGACCGTTCGGGGCTAAAGCAGTTGAAGGGTAAGGACGAACAAGATCTGACGGTTCACGACCACGATCTGCAACAACGGCCCGAATCGGGCGCGAGGGACGAAGAGGCCCACTACCTCGCATTTAATGCGAAACGGCTAGCCCACGTCTCCTTAACCGGCGTACACGTGGATTAACACGTGGCCCACTGAGAGCGGAACCCGATCAGAGCCAGGTTCGCCGTTAACTCCTGCAAATCCGCCTGCGAACAAAATTCGCCTGCAGATGAAGTAAACTTGCAGCAAAAACTCGCCGACAAGAATTCCTCCACAGTTGAGGTTCTCTTGCGGCACAAATGACAATAGGCCAAAAACAAAAGGGATAATTTCATTCATGAAAAAGAAGTCCTATTACAAGCGGAAAATTAAAGGCGAATTACAGGGATTTCAATCTCAGTTCCGCCTCACGAATTTCTTCAGCGTGGCGAAGCTCAAGCCTCCTTAGGACCTCTCGACGAATGTCTTCCTCTGTGCACGAAATCAAGTCTTGAATGGTCTCCCTGACATCCTTGAGAGCTCGATCATTCTCCTCAACAGAATCAGTGGTCAATCGCCGGCGAGACTTAACGCCCTCTAACTCTTTTGCCACGTGATCACGAGCCTTCTCTTGAACGGCCAGGGCAGCCTGTGCTTCGGCTACAACC
>NW_017973647.1:0-15065 GCF_001876935.1 Asparagus officinalis
TCCCGGCTATTATTCCCTTCGTGGAATAATACCCGTCAAATCATGTAGATCCGACCGGATCTAGATCGCACGGTGGTCCACGGATCAACCCCGGCGTTGGCAAAGAACCCACAAAAGCGAGCGACCGCAAAACAGGAGCTCGCGATTTGTTCACAAGGAGAAAGTTGTAATTTTTATTTTATTTTCTTTGATTTCGTTGTAACCGGATCTTTAAAAAGACCGGATCTTTCTTCTCCTTTGTGAATGCTATGATTGACAAGCTCTTCCACGGCGGACTTTCCCTTCACCAGTTCAAGCCATTCCTTGATCTTAAGATAAATTCAATAAGGGATGCAGGGTACCCAGATCTGGCGAAGTCTATTGTTGATGATCTTGACTGCCTAGAGCGTGAGCTTCAGATGTTTCGTGAGCTCCGGGATGCAGGTGCCTCCTCATTCATCGCTGCCGAGTTGGATACTCACTTACAGACATGGCGCGATGCCAGGTTTCTTGCTGAGTTAGACATTCAGGTGCAGCGGGATCGAGTGGACCGAGTTGAGGCCCACCTTGCTGCTAAATCATCTTCACTCACCGAGCTTGACTCTTCTCTTGCCTCCTGTGCGACCGAGATAGACCAGCTCAGAAGAGCACTCCGTGAAAAAGAGGAGACTTTTGGTATTCTTCAGATGACGAAGGTACAGGATCAACAAGCCCACACTGTTTTATCTGGTGAGTTGACATCCCTGAAGCAGAAGCTGGTCGAGACGGAGGAGGTTGCTGCGAGGACTTTAGCCACCACAGAGGATTCCATCAGAGCTGAGCTTAGGCAAGCTTATGATGAAAAGCTGTCTAAGCTCAATCAGCAGATTTTTGGCCATGTTCTTAATGTATGATTTCATTTGCTGAATGTCTTGACTTTTGATCCTTTTAGTGGAACTGGTTTCTTTTATCTTTATCTTTATTATGATTCCTCATTCCGTTTGAAATGATTGACCATAATACTTTTAGGATTTTTGGCAAACCCTCAGCCATCAACGGATTTGATTAGCCTTTACCGACTACCGTTTGAGTCGGGCTAGCATGCGGATTGTCTAAATCCGTTCCGCATGTCACGTTGTGCTAAGAGAGTGAATTCTCTGAGACTTTCGTGCTATGATGTTGAATACATAGACTTCGCCATTGTTACGAGAATAGGCTTAACGGGTTTGATTAGCCTTTACCGACTACCGTTTGAGTCGGGCTAGCATGCGAATTATCTAAATCCGTTCCGCATGTCACGTTGTGCTAAGAGAGTAAATTCTCTGAGACTTTGTGCTATGATATTGAATACATAGACTTCGCCATTGTTACGGGAATAGGCTACCCGGCGACACGTGTTAGGTGTTGACTTTAGGATTTTTGGCTAACCCCCAGCCTTCAACGGGTTTGATTAGCCTTTACCGACTACCGTTTCAGTCGGGCTAGGGATAAAATTCCCCAGAATCGAACTCTGGTGTCTTTTTCTTCGGAGAAAGACTAAACTGGCGACGCGTGTTAGGCGTCGGCATATCCCTTCTTAGGATTCAGGATGAAATTCCCCATGCGTGTAAGGCATGGATTTTGGTGTTATTAATAACAACTTGCCACAATGTTGAATATGTGAACGGGTGTTCTTTTTAACGGTTAAGAACTAACCGGCAGCGCGGGTTAAGCGCAGACTTATCCTTGCTTAGGTTTCAGGATAGAATACCCCAGAATCGAACTCTGGTGTCTTTTTCTACGGAAAAAGACTAAACCGGCAGCGCGTGTTAGGCGCAGACTTATCCCTGCTTAGGATTCGGGATAAACTTCCTAGGATGAATCCTAAATTGAAAAATTTTGGAAAAGATCAATGCGGGAAAGGAAGAATTTTATATTCTATTTCCCGGTCTTCTTTTAGGGTGAAGGCGAACCCGAAAACAAGGAAGGAAGAATTTTATATTCTATTCCCTGATCCTGGAAAGGAAGAATTTTATATTCTATTTCCAGCGAAGAAGAAACTAGAAGTGGGGTGTCCACTCCGAGAATCTGGAAAATTTAGATAAACTTGCCTTTTATAGGATGAGTTATCTAAACTGAAAATGGGTTCTTCGTTTATCGAAGTGGAATTTTCAACTCCGGTTATAACCATGAACAAGGTTTAACCAAAGAGAAAAAGGGAAGGAGTTCTTTCGTTTATCGAAAAGGGACTCCGAACTGAAAGTGGACCTCTTGCTCATGGAGAGAATCAAGAGGGCCAGAAAAACATTTTTGGTGGACTCACTGTCAATTGAAATTGATCAGTGAGGGATTTTGGTGGTGAAAATGATTTTGGGTTATCCTCTAGAATATTAAGTGTAATATTCTTCAAGGAACTTCCCGGTAAACGAGTTATCCTGAATGTACTAGGGATAGTACTTTTTCAGGAACTTCCCATTTATTGGCATTAATTGCCTGGCGCCCTCTTGAGTAATCAGGCGATATGCGCCGTTTGAATAGACTGTGTCTATTACAAACGGTCCTTCCCATTTGGGTTCGAATTTACCTTTCTTCTTGGAGGTGAGAATTATTGGTCGGCGAGCAGCGAGGACCAGATCTCCTTCCTTGAAGCTTCTCTGTCGGACTCTTTTGTTAAAAGCCCTTGACATCCTGGCTTGGTAAAACTCGATGTGTTGTTGAGCCTCCAAACGCTTTTCATCCAGCCTCTCGAGCTCTTCGAGACGCTTCTGATGTTGTTCCTCCGTCGTCATCTCCGTTGCGAGGGCGATCCGAAGGGACGGAATCTGAATTTCCAGCGGTAGCACAGCTTCACATCCGTATACCAGCGAATACGGGGTAGCTCCCGTAGGCGTGCGTATGGTGGTGCGATAAGCCCAGAGTGCTTCACCGAGTTTATCGTCCCAGTCTCGTTTATTGGTCTTCACGAGCTTGGACAGGATCTTAATGATCGTCTTGTTAAACGCTTCAGCTAATCCGTTCGCAGCGGGATAGTAAGCTGTCGACGAAACATCTTCGATTTTGAACTTGTCGCAGAATCTGACGAAGGCATTGCTTATGAACTGTGGACCGTTGTCATGAATGATCCTTCTTGGCACGCCGTGTCGGTAAATGACATGATGCTTGATGAAATTGATGACGTTGTTCGTCTTCACTTCTCTAAGCGGAATCGCTTCAGCCCACTTTGAGAAATAATCTGTGATCGCGAGGATGAACCGATCACCTTTGACTGAAGGGGGAAAAATAGGACCGACTATGTCCATGCCCCAAGTCTCGAACGGCCAAGACGTGGTTGACGTGTGCAACTGCTCTGGCGGTTGATGCATATAATTCGCATGTATCTGGCAAGCGTGGCATTCTCGTGCGTATTCGATTGCGTCACGAACCATCGTTGGCCAGAAATATCCCATCCTCCTGATGCGATCATACAGTTTAGGACCGGGCTGATGCGCACCACATTCTCCTTCGTGTGCTTCCTTAAGAACTTCCTTTGCTTCTCTGTTCGAAAGGCATCGGAGTAAAAGACCGTCGTACCCTCTACGGTATAATGTATGGGTTTCAGTATTATAGAAGAATCTTGGAGCTCTTCGGCGGATTGATTCCTTTTCTTTTACATCCTCTGGCAAGATACCATATTGGACGTAGTCGATGATAGGAAAACGCCAATCTCGGGACTCAGACCCAATTTGAGTTGAATTCACCTCTTTGGCGTTCACGTTTCTATCCTCTTCTTCTTCAATCTCCGTACTGTATATGGGTACGCAGAGTTGATGCGTCCGTACTGTGACTAACAGCTCAGCTTCGGGAGGCTGTGCCAGTGATACTGCTAGTGCCGCCAGTGCGTCTGCATAAGCGTTCTGGAGACGAGGGATGTATTCAATAAAGAATTCTTCGAAAGATTCTGCCATTTTGATGGCTTCCTGGTGGTACGGGATCAGGTCTTGATTCCTGACTTCATACTCACCGCGAACTTGGTTGACTATCAATTGCGAATCTCCAAAAGCTTCGAGATATTCGACCCCCAGCTCTTTGGCGAAACTGAGTCCAATGAGAAGCGCGTTGTATTCGGCAACATTATTGGAGCACGGACTAGTCAACGAATAAGCCCGAGGCATCACGTGCTTTCCAGGGGAGATTAAGACGACTCCAACTCCAGAGGAAACTGTAGGACATCCCGGGGTTATTACTCTATTAACTGCCCTTGAGGCACCATCGAAGTATAATTGCCATACTTGTTGGTGTGATGTGGTGTTAACCTCGTGGGTTTCATCCGGCAAGTCATCATATACTTCTGCCGTATCTGTGGTCGGGTTTGCCGCCAAAAGGTCACAAATCGCCTGTCCTTTTATCGACTTCTGCTGCTTGAAGTGCAAATCGTATTGGGACAAGAGAAGGGCCCACTTCGCTAGACGCCAATTCATAGAGGCCGGTTGCGTCATAAACACCCGTACTGGATTAACGTTGGAGATAACGTAGATCGTCTGTCCCACTAGGTAATGCCGCATCTTTTGCATCGCAAATACCAATGCAAGGCATTCTTTCTCAATCATCGGATATCGAGACTCAGCGCCTACCAAGGTCCGACTGAGGTAATAAACTGCCTGTTCGTGACCGTTATCATCGTCTTGCGCTAGTAAGGCACTTATCGAGTGGTTCATCGCCTTGAGATAAATCAAGAACGGTTTACCAGATTTCGGTGCAACGAGAACAGGAGGGTTCGCCAGATATGTTTTGATATCTTCGAACGCTTTTTGGCAGGCATCATCCCAGATGAATGATACTCCTTTCTTGTTCAGCTTAGAGAACGGTTGGCACTTCCCAGAAAGATTTGAGATGAAACGCCGGATATAAGCTAAACGCCCTTGCAATCCTCTGAGTTCTCTCAGATTCCTCGGGGGCTGCAATTCATGTATCGCCTTCACCTTATCAGGATCGATATGTATACCCTTAGTGGTGACGACGAACCCAAGAAATTTTCCGCTGGACATTCCAAGAAATGATTTAGTGGGGTTCATCTTCAACTGATGACTCCTCATGAGATCGAACATTGTCTTCAAATCCTTGATGTGATCTTCCTTGTTGCGGCTTTTCACAACCAAATCATCAACGTAACATTCGACTGTTTTCCTGAGATGTTCTTGGAAAATCTTAGTCATCGCTCGCTGGTATGTGGCACCGGCATTCTTCAGGCCGAAAGGCATCACCGTATAGCAGAAAACGCCGAGGGGTGTTCTAAACGCCGTATGCTTCTCATCCTCTGGATGCATCTTGATCTGGTTATATCCCGAAAATCCATCCATGAAGGACATCCTCTCAAATCCACATGTATTGTCGATAATGACATCCGTGATCGGGAGAGGGAAATCGTCTTTCGGACATGCTTCATTCAGGTTCCTGAAGTCGATGCAAATCCTGATTTTGCCATTCTTCTTCATGACGGGAACGATGTTGGCTAACCAGTCTGGATGTTGTTCCTCTCGGATAAATCCTGATTCGATCAACTTCTTAACCTCTGCCTCAATGGCTTCCATAATCTGCGGACGAAACCGTCTTTGCTGTTGCTTGACAGGTTTGGCATCCGGCTTGATATCGAGGCGGTGCATTGCGACATTGGGGTCGAGCCCTGGCATGTCTTCATAATTCCATGCGAAGACGTCGATATATTCCCTGATGAGAGCAATCAATTCCTCCTTCTCATCTGGGGGAAGACTGTCGCTGATGAATATAGGCTTTGGGTTAGCTTCATCACCCATGTTAATCTGGACTATTTTATCTTCAGTGGGTGGTTCTCTTTGCTCGAACCTATCGCCATACTGCATATTCAGATGGTGAACCCACGGGTCTTCCCATGTTGGCATTTGATCGTCGTCTTCCATGGTGGATGGATCAGCTGTAGTCATGTTCGCCATTAGGGTTTTGAAAACTTCTCCCAGACTTGTATCGGAGTCCCACTCTGAAGCATCGGGAGAGTATCCCTTCTTGGCTTTGTTAGCAATTTGATCGATAATTTGCCAACCACATTCGTCATCTGATGAAACATAACCTAAGCCTCGCCCATATTTATAATAATCCTCAGGTTTACCTTTTGGTACATATACTGCTTTGGCTGGATTACGAGGACCTCGATCGAAGTATAAACCTTCTCCGAGTGTGAAATCGTAGCCCTGCTTTTCCATGAGCTTGCGCGCTTCTGGACTATACTTGGATAGATGTCGACCAGGTTTGTCATCATCTTCGTCTTCACTTAGGAAATGATCTGGTAACGGAGAGCTTTTTCCTTTACCGTAAATCACTTCTTTAGCACCTCTTACTTTGTTCGGGATGACCATGGTTGTTCCGAAAGAATGCTGGAGGTGTTCCTTCGTTACATAGGATGATCGGATCGGCATATACAACTCAGGATTGTCGTACAGCTCTTTTATCACATCATCAAGAGACAAGGAGTACTCTAAATCATCTTTTATTGCAATATCGGCAAGTTGCCAGTTACAACCTCCATCTGACGATTGTTCATCGTCAAGATTGATTACAAAGGGTACAATGTCATTTAAAACAAAACCGCCATTGTAATCGAATCCGGCTTCAGAATCAGCTTCTTCTCCGCTGTCTGTGCCCTGGGCCGATGGTTCAGTATCGGATTCGTTACCATAAAGGAGAGAATCGGTGAAATAATTCTCATACCCCTTGAATGGTTGCTTATCCGCGACCACCGTCCTAACCTCATTGTCAGTGTCGACATACTTCAAACACTGATGGAGAGTAGAGGGAATTATCACGTTACTATGGATCCAAGGCCGACCCAATAGTAAGTTGTACGAAGTCTCCGCATCGATCACATAACACGTGACTTCTGTCTTCAGATCTCCCATCTGGCACTTCACCCGGATCTTACCCAAGGGTCTTGACCCACTAGTGTTGAATCCATAAATAACAGTGCCTGTGGACGCCAACTTGCTTACTGGGATGCCGAGGAAATGCATCAATCGAAGCGGCATAATACTCACAGCAGAACCCGGATCCACTTGGATTCGGTTGACTTGGCTGGAGCCAATGTATCCGACGAAATATAACGGCCGATCGTGGTTCGAATTCTTCGTCTGCATATCTTCTTTGGTGAAAGTAATGCAGGGAAGGTTCTTAGTCGCTATGTTGCACTGTTGACTCAGCGGTTCTGGCTGTTCAGGTATCGGCTTGACTTGAGTCAGAAATACCTCTGCATTGGCCAAAGCTTCTTGTAGGGCCTCCCTGGTTTCTTTGGATAATCGCAGCAACTCATACAGCGTTATCCGTGCAGGAATGTTGGCTAATTGCGCCATAATGTCGAAGCTATGCGGAGTCTTCGAGCTTTCCGGTTTGTCTCTTCCAATTGGACGACTGAAACGAGACTGCTTCGGATTCTGTACCTCTTGGGGATTCTTCTCTTTTGGTTTATTCACCGGTTGTCGTAGAGCTTCTTTACCCGGTGTGGGACTTGCAATCACTCCCATCTCCGTGAGAGTTTTGGCTGGTCCCCGCTTGTTCACCCCCTGCTCACTAGGTGGCGGATAATTGTAGTGGTATTCATTTCCGCTCCGTGTCGCAAAAGCTTCTTGTTCTTCTTCAGAGAGCAGGAAAGTGGAGATTCTTTCGTCATCTTCCCCTGGGATAGCAGAGACTCCATAACAAGACTTCCCTTTTCCTTTAGACTTCCTCCCGGATGACGAACCGGCCCATTGTTCATCTCCAATCAGATCTGGATGAACCCAAAGGATTTCGCCATTTGGGGTTGTGTGCGGCACAAGTCCCTTTTGGCGCTGTCCGTGCGGATCGTCATTCACCGTCTTCATCCCGACTTTGGTGACGCGTTTTGGCTCGAACCAAGTTGTAGGCACCGACCCAAAACTGATTGACACTGCGTTGGCCCCCACATTCTTGGCTGGTTTCGGGGTTATGACTCCTACGTCGATTAACGCCTGGATCTTGTCCTTGAGGTGGTAGCATGATCTCGTAGGGTGGTGGACCGCTCTGTGGTACGCGCAGTACTTTGGATCCGTCACTTTGCTGGCCCCTTCTTGATCCACGATCGCCGGCAACTGGATCTTGTTGTTCTCCAACAGGTATTTGAAGATGCCGGGAACTTCATCATCCTTGAAGGAGTACACTTTAGGAAACCTCGGCTCCGCAGATTTCTGCTTCTGAGGCCGTTGTTGCCATTGTCCTCGAGATTGTTGGGGTGCTTGTTGCTGTGGCTGCTGTTGCTGTGGTTGCAATTGAAAGGTTTGATTAGCATCAACTGCATTAGCTTGTGCCTTACCTTTCCCCCGTGGGACGAAGTTTTGCTTTGGAACACTCGTCGCCGGTTGGCCTCTTTCCGCCTTCTTCCTCTTGAGGAATCGCTCAGCTTGCTCTCCCCGGACTTTCAAGTCCTTCCATGTATTGGATGGTGCTGTCCCCATTGCTTCTAGCACGTCCAACGCGAGGTTGTTGTGGCAGGTCTGGAGGATGAATTCCTCGGTGATCGGGTCCCGGCAATTCATCGCCTTGTTCCGGAATCTTTTGACGAAGGTATCGACTAACTCTCCGTCCTTCTGCTTCTCATCGAGCAACGATCCGATAGATATCTCGGTGTCGTCGTCGAAGAAGTTGGCCAGGAACTTGGTCTCCATGTCATCCCAGCTGTTTACGCTGCCTGGCTTGAGGCGGCGATACCAATCGAAGGCGGCTCCGCGAAGAGTGCCGACGAATGACCGCACCATCAGAGGCTCATTACCAGAGATCACCCCCAAATGCGATTTGAAGTAAATCAAATGCTGGGTAGGTGAACCCATCCCATTAAACGGCGTGAAGTTAATTAGATTAAACTTCGCCGGATATGGGATCGATTCCCATTCTCTTGGGTATGGGCAAGGAATGCCTGTTTTCTTCGTCTCTTGAGCGGAAATTAGTGTGTTGATTTTGCTCTCGAGGTTCTTGATCTTCAGGTTTTCGCCGGTTTCTTCGCCAGCATTCTCATTACCACCCCCTGCGTTGACGGGAGGATCATTGGTGTTACGAGCATTTGTATCCTCATCTTCCACATTAATCGGGTTACGATGATTCTGCTCGCCTTGTTGGTTCGCCAATGCTTGGATCTGTTGGTCATGCATTTCTCTCATCTGCTGCATGGCCATCTCCATCTCAAATTTGAAACTTTCTTTCTGCTTAGCCAAAGCGTCTTCAAGCATCTTGGCCATCTGCTCCGCACTTATCATCAGGGCCTCGCGGGGTTGTCCCTCGCTGGATACTGTATTATCTGATGCCACCGCGGAGCCGGCATCAGATTCTTCATCTTCTGAAGGGCGTCTTGTCCGAATCCTACCATAAGTTGCTCGCTCTATGGTTCCGGACTGCAGACGGGTTCTAGGTCGGGAAGCTTTCAGAATCGACTCGAAATCTTCTCGTGCCGATGTCCCTTTGCTCGTCATGTTGGTGGTGACCCTCGGAAATTCTCCGTCTTCAATCACCCTTCTTCTTCGTTGGAAGCGCCTAGGCCTTGGTTTTGGCGTTTCCGCATTAAGTCTTTCAAAAACTGAAACTCTTTCGGGGACCGCCTTAATGCAATTGCATTCCGACAATACCGCCCGAATGAGTTTGGAACAGGGACATTGAATTTCCCGTTCTCGGGGACTCCTCTTCCTGGTTCTATTCGTACCCCCAGCACGATAGTACAACTCGTCATTTTGACAGTCAGAGTAACCTATCGTGTGCGGGCACGCCTTCTCAGGTACAACACAATCATTATCAGATGATAATGTTTCCATCTGAGGTTGACTTGCCTTCTTTGGGCTTTCAAAGGTTACCCGCCTCAAAACATGCCTTTTTGGGCGTGAATTTTCGGCGTGATCTTGGACTTCAATGCGCAAATTGGTGCGCGCAGCTGCCTTGAGGTCTTTGTCATGCTGGAGGTGATGGCGACCCCCAGTATGTTGAGTCGTTCTGGGCTTCTTCATCGGGCCCAAACGCTCGTGAATTGGAGCTTTGCCTCTCACGTCAGGAATTGGACCGAGGCGCTCCAAAATTGGTTTCTTCTTGCGGGATGACTCTGCATGATCTCCCGGAGAAGTTATTGGGATTGACGGCGACTTTGGTTGACTCGCCGGAGTTTGACCTTCCTTAGAAGGCTGCACTGGTTGCTTTTTGGCCTGAGTCGCCACTTCAGACTTAGGCTTCCAGACTTGTCGTGTTGGTGGTGGCTTCTTCTCCACCTCCTTTTGCAGCTTTCTACGGGCTTCCTGAGCTTGAGCCCGTGCCTGCGCTGACATCGCGCGGCGCTTGCGAATGCGCTCCTCGAGTGTCGAACGGTTCCGTTTGACGCGGACCCATTCTTTCTTTGGCGGCTTGGAAGAGTCGCCATTCATTGGTGGTTGAGGCTGTTTGCCTCTTCTGTTCTTCAACTCCGCGTGGTAGCGGAATCCGTCCGTAGACTCCATCGCCTTAGCGAATTGCCGCGCAAGGCGTTGACGACGCCTCTGGCGGGCTCTCTTTGAGAGAGTCACAACGCCCTGAACAGTAGAGGCGTTGGCGGGAGTTGGGTTGACCTGATTGGAGGTCGGTGGAACTTCATTTGACGCAACTTCGGCGTCAGTTGGGTTGAGAGCTTCGTGGGCTTCCCGAGCAGCTTCAAACCAACGAGCTTTTCTCCCGGAGGAGAACTTCTTGGACTTGCGGGGGGAGATAGAGCCGGACGAGGACACGTACTCCTCGAACTTGGCTTGGTCGAACTCGTACTCGACCTCCTCCACGACCGGGATTGCAATCCGCGGCTGCGACGCATCGATCTCGTTGGCGAGATCGTCGGCTCCCACTGTGGTCGCCAGATTGTTCGCGTGGAAAACTGTTTTCTTTTTCATTGATATGATTGTCATCTTGGGTTACAAAGATCCGGTCTTTTATAGATCCGGTTACAACTAAATCAAAGAAAATAAAGAAAAATTACAACTCTCCTCTGTGAACAAATCACGAGCTCCTGTTTTGCGGTCGCTCGCTTTGGTGGGTTCTTTGCCTGCGCCGGGGTTAATCCGTGGACCACCGCGCGATCTAGATCCGGTCGGATCTACACGAGTATGCGGGTATTATTCCACGAAGGGAATAATAGCCGGGAGGGATTAATCCACCAAGGGAATAATCGCTCAGATCTCGAGATCTAAGACCAAGCTTAGATCTGGAGTGTAGTCTCGTGTAGATCTCAGATCTGTTCTTTCTTCCTCTCGAGATCCTGCCTTTTCTGACGTGGATGGTCGCCGAGGATCAGATCTGAATGGTGCAAGTCTTCTGGTCTTCAAGCTCCGAGTTCACTCTTCAATCCGGCAGAGTTTCGGCTCTTGAAAGTTCGACCCCTGAAAATGAACATCTCTAGGCCTATTTATAGGCTCTCAGGACAGTGGCTGCAAAAAGGGAATTGTCGGCCACCTCTGGCCACTGTCGGCCACCTCGGGCCACTGTCGGCCACCTCGGGGTGGCCGACACTGTGCCTAGCCACCTTGGGGTGGCTCGGCTCATGGCCGAGCCACCCCAAGGTGGCTCGGCCACCGAGCCACCCCGAGGTGGCTCGGCTAAGATCCTGTCCAAGCTCGTGAAGACCAATAAACGAGACTGGGACGATAAACTCGGTGAAGCACTCTGGGCTTATCGCACCACCATACGCACGCCTACGGGAGCTACCCCGTATTCGCTGGTATACGGATGTGAAGCTGTGCTACCGCTGGAAATTCAGATTCCGTCCCTTCGGATCGCCCTCGCAACGGAGATGACGACGGAGGAACAACATCAGAAGCGTCTCGAAGAGCTCGAGAGGCTGGATGAAAAGCGTTTGGAGGCTCAACAACACATCGAGTTTTACCAAGCCAGGATGTCAAGGGCTTTTAACAAAAGAGTCCGACAGAGAAGCTTCAAGGAAGGAGATCTGGTCCTCGCTGCTCGCCGACCAATAATTCTCACCTCCAAGAAGAAAGGTAAATTCGAACCCAAATGGGAAGGACCGTTTGTAATAGACACAGTCTATTCAAACGGCGCATATCGCCTGATTACTCAAGAGGGCGCCAGGCAATTAATGCCAATAAATGGGAAGTTCCTGAAAAAGTACTATCCCTAGTACATTCAGGATAACTCGTTTACCGGGAAGTTCCTTGAAGAATATTACACTTAATATTCTAGAGGATAACCCAAAATCATTGTTTACCACCAAAATCCCTCACTGATCAGTTTCAATTGACAGTGAGTCCACCAAAAGTATCCATCTGGCCCTCTTGACTCTTTCCATAGACAAGAGGTCCATTTTCATTTCGGAGTCCCCTTTCGATAAACGAAAGAACTCCCTTCTCTTTCTCTTTGGTCAAGCCTTCCCATGGTTATAGCCAAAGTTGAAATTCCACTTCGATAAACGAAGAACCCATTTTCAGTTTAGATAACTCATCCTATAAAAGGCAAGTTTATCTAAATTTTCCAGATTCTCGGAGTGGACACCCCACTTCTAGTTTCTTCTTCGCTGGAAATAGAATATAAAATTCTTCCTTTCCAGGATCAGGGAATAGAATATAAAATTCTTCCTTCCTTGTTTTCGGGTTCGCCTTCACCCTAAAAGAAGACCGGGAAATAGAATATAAAATTCTTCCTTTCCCGCATCGATCTTTTCCGAAATTTGTCAATTTAGGATTCATCCTAGGAAGTTTATCCCGAATCCTAAGCAGGGATAAGTCTGCGCCTAACACGCGCTGCCGGTTTAGTCTTTTTCTGCAGAAAAAGACACCAGAGTTCGATTCTGGGGTATTCTATCCTGAAACCTAAGCAAGGATAAGTCTGCGCTTAACCCGCGCCGCCGGTTAGTTCTTAACCGTTAAAAAGAACACTCGTTCACATATTCAACATTGTGACAGGTTGTTATTAATAACACCAGAATCCATGCCTTACACGCATGGGGAATTTCATCCTGAATCCTAAGAAAGGATATGCCGACGCCTAACACGCGTCGCCGGTTTAGTCTTTCCCCGTAGAAAAAGACACCAGAGTTCGATTCTGGGGTATACTATCCCGAAGCCTAAGTAGGGATAAGTCAACGTCTAATACACGTTGCCGGGTAGCCTATTCCCGTAACAATGGCGAAACCTATGTATTCAACATCATAGCACAAAGTCTAAGAGAATTCACTCTCTTAGCACAACGTTACATGCGGAACGGATTTAGACAATCCGCATGCTAGCCCGACTCAAACGGTAGTCGGTAAAGGCTAATCAATTCTGGGGTATTTTATCCCGAAGCCTAAGTAGGGATAAAGTCAACACCTAACACGTGTCGCTGGGTAGCCTATTCCCGTAACAATGGCGAAGTCTATGTATTCGACATCATAGCACGAAGTCTAAGAGAGTTCATTCTCTTAGCACAACGTTACATGCGGAACGGATTTGACAATCCGCATGCTAGCCCGACTCAAACGGGAGTCGGTAAAGGCTAATCAAACCCGTTAAAGGCTGGGGGTTAGCCAAAAATCCTAAAGTCAACACCTAACACGTGTCGTCAGGTAGCCTATTCCCGTAACAATGACGAAGTCTATGTATTCGACATCATAGCACAAAGTCTCAGAGAGTTCATTCCCTTAGCACAAAGTTTTTAGCATAACGTCACATGCGGAACGGACTTAAACAATCCGCATGCTAGCCCGACTCAAACGGTAGTCGGTAAAGGCTCATCAAACCCGTTGATGGCTGAGGGTTTGCCAAAAATCCTATAAATACGAGGGTCACTGACGCATCAGCTTCATTAGTTGGTCTCGTGACTTGAGCATCCAGCGACATTCGAAACCCTAGGGTCAACGCCGGTCAACGCGTAACCCTAGGTCAACACTCCGAAAAGTATATGAGTATAAACTGCTTCTTGATACTCCAATAAGGTATATGAGTATAAACTATTCCCTATTTTTGTTTGAGAAGTTCCTGGAGAATATTTTTTATAAATATTCTTAAGGATAACTCAACAACACTACGCCGGACAACGCGTCGCAGGTTCAGCTCATTCTTAATACTCCAATAAGGTATACGAGTATAAACTATTCCCTATTGTTGGTTGAGAAGTTCCTGGAGAATATTTTCATTCTTAAGGATAACTCAACAACACTACGCCGGACAACGCGTCGCGAACAAAAGCTCAACGCCAACAATCGATGGTCAGCTAAAGATTAGAAAATCAGGAATCGACTTCAAGTTTAAAATTCCGACAACGGTCAGACAATAAATGCAGCACCGGAACTCTTGCAGACATTCGACAAAGCACCGAATAGCCTGGAAGATTGAAGGAATCAAGAACAGAAGCCATTCCAAAGTCCCGTTACACCGATTGAAGGTTGGGACAATCATATCCAAAGTATTCCAGACTCTTCTATAAAAGAACGAGGCTGAAATACTTTGGAGGGGGTATCTGTAGGCATATAAAATTGCTTATAGGTCCCTTAGCATAGCTCGGCACAAACCGACGAACCAACGAGGCGACGAGATCGACGAATCGCACGCAAGAAACGGAATACATCCATTCGCGTGCGGGATCAAGCCAAGTGTTCGAAGAGTGGAATCAAGCCAACAGTTCGGGGAATCAACGAGTCATTCAAACAAGAGCGGACTCGGACGAATCACGATCGAATCAAGATCGGTTTCGGACTCGAACTCAGAAGTGGATTTACTGCCAAATCAGGATTCGGATCGACTGCCAAATCAGGTCAACAATCAGAGTCTGGATCAACCGAATCACGGTCAAAACTGGACAACGAACACAACGGCGCCACACCCGGACGAATCGGCCAAAGCCAAAACCACCCGAGTGGCTCGGCTAAAGCCGAGCCACCAAGGGGTGGCTCGGCCATGGCCGAGCCACCCCATGGTGGCTCGGCCAAAGCCGAGCCACCCCCGAGCCACCTCAAGGTGGCCGGCTGCACTGTGCCCAAGGCACAGTGAGGGTAGCCTATAAATAGGCCCCCTTTAGTTCATTTTCGGGGGTTGGACTTTTGAGAGCCGAAACTCTGGCGGATTGAAGATCGATCTTAGAGTTTTGAAGACTTGAAGACTTGGACATCCAGATCTGATCCTCGGCGA
>NW_017973648.1:0-2652 GCF_001876935.1 Asparagus officinalis
GGCGGTGCGTCGGCCATGACGATTTCGACCACCTTCGGATTGCTATCAACTGTGGCGTTCTGGGTGCGATGGTTGGACTCGAGTAGCCGGTTTGACAAAGCTCGGATTTGTTGATCGTGCATTTGTCTCATCTCTTGCATAGCCACTTCTATTTCAAATTTGAAGATTTCCTTCTGCTTAGTCAGGGCCTCTTCAATGATTTTGGCTATCTGATCTGTGTTGACCATGAGCACCTCTCGAGCTTGTCCTATGCTAGAGGTTGTCTCGTCAGAAGCGAGAGCGGAATAGGAATCCGAGAGTTCATCATCGGAATGGACTCCTTCATGGATCCCACGATCGTTGTTATATCTGTCGGCCTCTAACTGAAGCTGAGCTCTTCTAGCTGAAGCTGAGCTATTCCCGAATCGACCCTGCTTTCCGAAGAGAAACTAGGGTCGGAATCACCTGAAATGATTGGGGATTTTCCCTTGTTGACCATGTTGATGGTAACTTCTAGGGGTTCATCCTCTCGAGCAATCGATCCTCTTTGGTGAGAACGCCTTGATTTGGGCTTTGTCGTTCCATCGGAGATTCCCTCGAATATCGAGACCCTCTGTGGAGCGGTCTTGGGGCAGCTACAGGCTGATAATACTGCCCTGATAAGTTTGGTACACGGACAGTGAGAATCCGCTTCATCCGCACCCCCAGGCTGATAGTACAACTCATCGACGTTGCCGTCGGAGTAACCTATCGGCTGCTCACAGGGGTTCTCAGGTATAACGCATTCGTCTGTCCGACGCGTTTTCTTCTGAGTAGACATTACCTTGTTGGCCTCCGCAAGAGTCGCACGTTTGGAATCACACCTTTGTGAGGGTGAAACCTTAACGGGCTCTTGGTCCTTTGCACGCACCGCCGAGCTGGTTGTTGCAGAGATCGATTTGTTAGGAGATCGTGTACGACCCCCAGTCTGGATGTTGGCTCGAAGCTCCTTCAAGAGGGTGAAACCTTAACGGGCTCTTGGTCCTTTGCACGCACCGCCGAGCTGGTTGTTGCAGAGATCGATTTGTTAGGAGATCGTGTACGACCCCCAGTCTGGATGTTGGCTTGAAGCTCCTTCAGCGATCTCCAGCTTTCCTTGACAAGCGCTTTTCCTCGATTCTCGGGTAGAGCATCGATACGGTTGTTCAGAGGATTCCTAGACTTGGGGAAATCCACGCTGCGGTGGGGCTTTACCGAAGGTTCGGGACCTGAAATGGACGAAGGTTGGAGAGCAATATTACCTGCTTTTACCTTAGGCGTTGATTCGGCCTTTGGCATCCAAACTCGTTCGGACCTCGGCGATCTCTTAACGGCCTCTCCCTTTAGCATTTCTCGTGCTTTGCTGTCGAGCAAGACGTTGACGCTGTCTTTGTCGTGCTCTCTTTGATAATGCCGGAGCGTCTTCAGAAGTCATCTCCTCGGCGGAAGAGGAGTCCGGATCTGCGATCTCGACCACGTTGGACGACGTGGGGACGTCGCGTGGTCTACGTTATAGCGGATCCCATCCATTGGCTCCAAAGCCTCGGCCAGCTGTCGAGCAAGACGTTGACGCTGTCTTTGTCGTGCTCTCTTTGATAATGCCGGAGCGTCTTCAGAAGTCATCTCCTCGGCGGAAGAGGAGTCCGGATCTGCGATCTCGACCACGTTGGACGACACGGGGACGTCACGTGGTGCAAGTGCAGCGGCGGCAACGGGGTCTTGGATTTTTGAGCCGAAGGACCTGCAAACATTTATGAAAGAGGTTACCTTTCTGTACCCGTTTGGAGAGGCGGATCTGGAGGAGGAGGAAGAGAGGCCTTCTTTGAACCGTTGTTGATCGAGCTCGTGTTCTTCATTCACCCCGATCTTGAGTGCCGGCTGCGTCACGACGGCGTCGGTTGCGATGCCGTTGGCTCCCACTGTGGTCGCCAGTCTGTTTGCGGAAAAAGTTGCTGTATTCATTGCTGCATTCATTACAACTTCAATCGTTACAATGAAATAAAAAGATAGCCTTTTTATAAGACCGGTACACAATGAAAACAAAATAGATACAACTCTTTTCAAACAAACGCAAGATCTGTTTGTCATCTCTTGCTTGCGTGGGTCTTTTGCCTGTGACGGGGATGTTGATATCCGTGGACCACCGGGGCACTCAGATCTGGTCCGGATAAATCGGACAGAGTTTCGTTGATCCGCGTGAGATCTAGAAACTTTCTGATCCGGATAAATCGGACAGAGCTTCGTCTATCCGCGGGGGATATAGAAGCAGAGCTTCGTCGATCCGCGTGAGATCTAGAAGCTATAAGCGTATACCTCGGCTAAAGCGAGGTAATAGCTCTTCTTAGTATCAACGCTAAGGCCGATACTAAGGATCTGACGGGCGATGAAGGCTCTGATCAAGGCCTCTCCTCCTCTTGTTGAAGCACACGGGCACTCTTCACTGCAGCAGGGCTTCGCCAAGCTCTCCAAAAATCCTCCCCCTCTCTCTCTAGCCTTGCTCCAAGACAAAAGAAATCCAGCCCTTTGAATGAGGACCCAAGGGGTCTATTTATAGGCCAAAAGGAGGGGGGGGTGGTAAAAGGACCACCAAGGGGTGCGGACACCCCTTGGTGTCTCGGCCATGGCCGAGACACCCTGGGGTGTCTCGGCCATGGC
>NW_017973648.1:13060-15065 GCF_001876935.1 Asparagus officinalis
GGAGAGTTGGTGCCCCGAAGAGGAAGAAGACCGCACATAAACCCCACGACGGTCAGCGCCCTTGCGGAGTGGATTTAGGAAGCACCGCCGATGGAGGGGAAGGTAACATTTAATTGCTCTTGCTTCAAGGTTGTTTACCTTTTGGGATTTGTAACCATGTTTTTGTGCTCTAGGTTTCTTCGAAGAGGGCGAACTCCCACCGGGTTCGGCGTCCCCTGGTGTTGACCACATGGATTGCTTTATGCAACAGATGTGTGATGCCCTTCACGACGGGTCTTTGGGCATCGACCTAAACATCGATCTTGAGCAGATGAATAATGTTGAGCCCACAATCCCTTGTAACATCGATCTTGAGCAGATGAACAATGTTGAGCCCACAATCCCTTGTTCAGGTATATCTACATCCATTTGCTGCAAGTATTTTTTCGAGCTTACCTCATCTTTCAACATTCAGGTTACCCTGCAGATGTTGCGATGGACGGGCCAAGCTTCTCGAAGCCCGATGCCGGCTTATTAGCTGACATGCTGGCTGAGCAGACTTCCAGAGGAACCGAGAGACCATTCTTTGGGAATGATTCATCCACCGGTATATATCTGATTCCTTTCCTCTTGCCTGATCTTTTATCTGACTAACGAATGATTAATTATTGCAGCGTCAACCATTGGAGTTAGCCCGATATTGATCCCTGGCATATCCAGCTTGCCTCGGAGTGACGGGCTCGTAGGTATGCATACGATATAGGGATATCGTACTTTTCTATGTTCATCTGACTTTTGACTAATATATGAGTGCGATCATAGGACCAGCCACTAGGACTGATTCTCATATGACTCCTGGCATTCCTCAGATGCCTATGGATGATGGATCTACAGGTATGCAGATGACTTTACTATCCCAATCCTTCTTATTTGTCTAAATTTTCATTTTGACTAATAAGAGGGTGCCATCATAGGACCAGCCGCTTGGGCCGATACTCTTATGACTCTTGGCATTCCGGCTGCATCTGAGGACAGGGAGGTTGCAGGTATGCATACGATCTTCTTGTCCCAATTCTCCTTATTTGTCCAAATTTCCCTTTGCCTAACATAGAAGTGTCACTGTAGGACCGGGCGTTGGGCCTGATACCACTATAGTTCCCGGGGCTGAAAGCCTTCATAGCAATGGTGCCTCCCCGCCTTTGCCGAGTGGTGCGAGTAATCCGCCTGCAGGGGCTGATATGCCCTCTTCTGCTGCTGTCTCAGAGCCTGTCGGACCTCAACCCGAGGGGACGTCTGTTGGCGTTGGTATGCTCAGAACTTGCCTTTTGACTTTCCTTATCGTATTCGATAATCCGCTGAGCTTCTATGTTGTTGCTTGTAGGATCTCGATCTTCCTTGTACGAGCGTGTCCGTAGCCTTTTGGTTGATACTGATCCTGACAGAGAGGCTTTTCGCACGGACCTCAGTTTCTTCACCGCCTTCTATAATGGCCTGATCGAGAAGCTTCTTCACCGAGGAGGCGGCTTTGATCAGTTCCGGCGTTCCTTTTCTCGCCACATGATGATGATGAGGGAAGAAGGACACCCGGAATTGGCCGATTCCTTCACAGCTGATTTCGCTGCCCTGGAGTCAGAGATACGAGAGTTGAAGGAACTGGAGGTTACCGGGGCTTCTTCTTTCGTGTCCTCTGAGTTGGAGCATAGGATGGCGCAGTGGCGTGACCTGAGATCTTCCATCGGGTGCAAGCAAGAGATGATAAACGGATCTTGCGTTTGTTTGAAAAGAGTTGTATTTCTTTTGTTTTCATTGTGTACCGGTCTTATAAAAAGACTATCTTTTTGTTTCATTGTAACGATCGAAGTTGTAATGAATGCAGCAATGAATACAGCAACTTTTTCCGCAAACAAGCGTTCTCGTGACCAGGTACTCGAGGAGCTTGGATCTACTCAGGAGAGATTGATGAAGTTGAAGAGTGAAGCTGCGGAGATTTTGGGCTGTTCTGAAGAATCTGTTCGAGCTGATCTGC
>NW_017973649.1:0-15062 GCF_001876935.1 Asparagus officinalis
AGCTTCATCATCTTCGAAAGAATATTCCTTTTGAAACCTCGGATCGAGAGTCGCATTCTCAACGATTGCCGATGTCATTGGTTGGCCTCTCTCAGCTTTCTTTCTTTTAAGAAAGTGCTCAACTTGTTCACCACGAGATTTTAACTCCTTCCAAGTTGTGGATGGCACGACCCCCAGAGCTTCCAGGACATCGATGGAGAGGTTATTGTGGCATGTTTGCAGAATGAACTCCTCTGTAACAGGATGACAAAATTGTCGACTGACTCCCCGTCTTTTTGTTTTTCATCTAGAAGGGTTCCGATTGACACTTCGGTGTCATCATCGAAGAAATTGCTGAGGAACAAATTTTCTATGTCATCCCAGCAATTGATGCTCCCTGGCTTGAGCCGTCGGTACCAATCGAAGGCGGGCCCACGAAGGGTGCCAACGAATGACCGGACCATCAGGGCTTCGTTCCCAGATATTACGCCGAGATGCGACTTGAAATAGATCAAGTGCTGAATAGGCGAGCTCTTCCCTTCAAACGGTGTGAAGTTAATCAGATTGAATTTGGTCGGGTATGGTATTGAATCCCATTCCCTCGGATAAGGACATGGAATACCCGTCTTCTTAACTTCTTGAGCCGTCATCAAAGCATTGATTTTGTCTTCAAGTTTTTGCATTTTCCCGTCATCGTCTTCATTTCTTTCTGAATGATGTCGAGTAAAGATAATTGGACCACCCCCAGTGAGAGGTGCTATTGAACCACCCCCAATATCGTTATTGGGAGGATCCGTTAAACCACCCCCAGCGTTATTGCCATTGGGAGGTGTATCAGCCATAATGACTTCATCCACCTCTGGATCACTGTCATCTACAACATTCCGAGTGTGGTGGCTGGATTCAAATCGCTGATTGGACTCAGGAGGTTGAGGCTGTTGAGTTAACAGTTCTCTCATTTGTTGGATAGCCAACTTCATTTCTGTCTTCACTTCAGCTCTAATTTCTTCACGTTGTTTGGCTAGAGCTTCCTGAAGTATTTGAGTGAACTGATCAGCAGTGATTGTGAATACTTCTCTGATTTGTCCTGTGCTAGACATTGTATCATCAGAAGCGATTGCAGAATAAGTGTCCGAGAATTCATCCTCCGAGGACATTCCTTCTTGCATTCTCTTGTAGTCTCTGCGTCTGATAGCTCCTAATTGGAGTCGAGACATCCTTTGAGCAATTCTTGGATTGACTTTTCCTTTCGGGGAAAAGTCGGGATTTGAGTCACTTGAATGCTGTTTAGACTTTCTTCTATCAGCCACGTTGATGGTGACTTCAGGGAATTCATCATTTTGGACAGCTGCTCTTCTTTTGCGGAAATGTCTCGGCTTAGGTTTCGATAATACAGAGACTTTTCGTGGGATGACTTCTCGTTTGAAACAGTCACATTCTGATAATGCTGTTTTAACGAGTCGCGCACAGGAACAACGAGAGTTTATCTCTCGAATAACTCTCTTTCGAAAATTATTCACAACTTCAACTTGATAATACGATTCATCGGTATGATTGCCAAAAAATCGTATCGTCTGTTGGTATGATCTCCCAGGTATGACGATATCATTTGGTGAATGCGTCTTCTTCTGGGGGTATAAAACCTTGTTGGCATTCTCAGGACAATTTATTTTTGTCTTTAAGCGATCCAAGGTTATGTCGGGAGTCGCACGTTTAGAACCACCCCCTTGTGGGTATGGAGTCTTAACGGGCTCCGAATGCTGATTTTGCATAAGTCCAGACTTTGGAATCCAAACTTGACGAAGTTTTGGTGATTCTTTGGTCACCATTTCCTTTCTCTTTTCTCGTCTTTGTTGTGAGAGAGCATGGGCATTAGCAGCTTTTGCACGACGTTTTTGTATACGTTCTTTGAGGGTCGAACGAGTCTTTTTGACAATAGTCCATTCATCCGTCGTTGTTTTAGCAGAGATACGAGTGATTGGTTGTTGAGACAACTGAACCACTCGATGTCTCCTCGACTCTAGGTCCGCGTGGTAACGAACCCCGTCGGTTTGTTCCAAGGCTTTAGCCATTTGGCGAGCACAGCGTTGGCGTTGTCTCTGACGAGCTCTTTTCGTCAATGCCGGCGGGCTTTGATTCGATGACTCTTTAACTAGATAAGAGCCATTGTGAGCAGAAGTATTGCGAGTGAAATTCTCAGCAACAATCAAGCGAGAGTCTTCATTTTGTGCCTTCTTTGGCATGCAACTCTTCCTCAATTGTGAGATCCTCTTGTACTTGCGAGATACTGAAGATCTTGAAGAGGATGATGAGAAATATTCCTCAAACTTGGTTTGGTCGAATTCGTATTCGACCATGGATTCAACTGGAATCTTGATCGGCTGCGACACGACGGTCTCGGCAGCGAGACCGTTGGCTCCCACTGTGGTCGCCAGCTTGTTTGGGTCAAAAGTTGGTTTTGTCATGGAATTCATTATATCTTCGGTCGATTACAATAAATTCAAAGAAAACAGCCTTTTTATAAGACTCTTTTACACAACAAAAAGAAAATTACAACTCTTGAGAAAATAAACGCAGGATCGTTGTTTGGATCACTGCTTTCGTGGGATCTTTGCCTGTGCCGGGAGCGCTTTGACTCGTGGACCACCAAATCACAGATTCTGATTGAACCGTGAGGGGTTTAATGATTCTTCCTTCGTTTATCGAAGTAAGAATTTGAAGCGAATATCTTATCGATGTAAGATGTTCACTCTTCCAAAGATCAAGTCTGAGCTTAGATCTCTAGGACTCGCTAGAAGCTTCTTGAGGATGTTTGTGAAGAAGGAAGACTCTCTCTCTTGCTCTAATTCACCAAAACTCAAGGCTCTCTGCTCTAATCTCTCTGGAAAATGCTCAGCCCCTGTCAATGATGGCTATAGGGGGGTATTTATAGCCTCCTTAGACGATAACTGAAGAAATAGCTGGTCAATAACTGTCTCTTTAGGCGCGGCAGCTGATGCTGTCGCGGCTAAAGGGCGCGACAGTCGACACTGTCGCGGCCAAAGAGCGCGGCAGTCGACACTGCCGCGGCTAAAGGGGCAGTTACACCCACGTTCATACGTGTTTGAAACAGTTCTCCCACGACCTTTAACCACCTTTTTCGTGGTTTAACTGCTTTTCCACATCAGCACACGTTCTATTTCTGATACTCCGCCACGTGGACTTTAAATAATCATCAGATAACTGTATTATAACTGCTGTAGCATCCTGCTTTAACTGCCGCGGCACCATAGGTTGCAGCGGTTAAGCCGCGACACCATAGGCTGCCGCGCCTTAGCCGCGGCACCTTGGTCTGCCGCGCCTTAGCCGCGGCACCTTGGTCTGCCGCGCCATAGCCGCGGCACCATGTCCTGCCGCGCCGCCATATGTTGCTTGATGACGTGTATATTGTTCTTCTATATCGTCTTGAGTGGTGTTTGAATGTCTGTAAGCATTTTTTGACGCCTACATGTAGTTATTCATTTCTATCGATAATTATAACCTTATTGGAGGAATTCACAATTCATGCACTCTGTTTTTGCAGTATTAGAGGTTATTATGTATATGCTTGTTTTTTGCTAGTTAGTTATTACAAATCTAACTCATTTTTTGTATTATTACATTGACGAATTGGTGAACCATTCGCTAATATTCTAATTCAATCGTTTTTCGGTGAATGGTTTCTGTAAATCTTCTTATGGATAAGTTATTCACAAAATATCAACTATTCATGGATCTTATGAAGCGTCACTATTTATGTTGGAAGCTTGGTTTTTTGCTAGTATGTAGTGAAACACAGCACATGTTCTTTCTACCTACTTTTTCTTTTACTAGTTACTGCAAAAATCTAGCTCATTTTTTGTATTATTACATTGACATATTGGTGAATCATTCACTAATATTCTCATTCAACTGTTTTTCGGGGCATGGTTTCTGTAAATCTTCTTATGAATAAACTATTCACAAAATATCAGCTATTCGTGGATCTTATGAAGCATTACTCTTTATGTATATTGGAAGCTAAGGAAAAAAAATAGTACTATCTATCAGTGTCAATAAAGCATTCAGAATTTATTTGTATAGCGTGACCTATTTTTTCCATAACATTCTATTCATTAGTTGAGGTTGCTGTTGGTTGTAATTCTACTGAAATTTTCCTGCCGTAACATGTATTGAGTTTTACATCATTACAATATATCGTCTTCCAGTCTAGATGTTCTGGTAGATTCTTGGATGTTTAGACATTCAATATCTAAGTCATGAATCATGTACTGAATGCTAAGTAGAAATTACCTATGCTGTTTGATTCTTCTGGTGCTTTCTATGAAATTTTCTCAAGCAATTAACTTCTTGCAGAACCGGCTGCTTGCAATGAACTATATAAATGAGGGCTCTGATGATAAGCTTTTTGAGGCTCACAGGTATTTCTAACTCTTTACAAAGTATATATGCTTTCACAGGATTCCCATTCTGTTCGGTACCTGTTTATGGATATTTCTATAATATGAGATTATCAGTGTATTTAGAAGTCAATTTTCGATAATAGTTGGTTTTTATTCCAAACCTGGTAAGATTCAATCTAGGAGTTAGCTTTTATGTTTGAACTTTTTAAGCTTCATTTTAGATGAATCAACTCTGTTTGATTTTGACTATAGAAGAGGTGATACTTTTCGATCTCATTGAGCGCTTCTATTGTTTTGCTGCCCATCTATTGTGACAGGTTTATGCCACACGATTGCTTTGTCAAGTTAATGAATGTTATTGAATGCCTTGGGAATTAGAAATATTTGTCGAACTGTTCTTCAAATTCGTTGGTCCAAAAGAAATCTGATGAGAGCCTGATAAAATTTATATTGTAGTTAATGCATTATGATTCATTGTTGCTCTGCCGTGTCATATTTAAAAGGATGGAAAACCTGTTTTATAGATGCTTTGCAAATGAGAACTTTTTTTTGCCATTGCAAATTTCCTTGGTTCATTAAGATCGGAGTGTCAATGTTATGGATATCCTCTCTGTTTTTTTGTCTCTTTTTGTGTAGCTGTATTGTGAATTTTTTTATGTTCCACGAAGTTCCTGTATTGAAAGATGCATATATGGTACTTTTGATCAAATTATCTTTGTTGGAAACAAATGTAGAACCATGTCTTTTTAGATGGAATATCTGATTTCTTGCTAAAATTTTCTTATTGAAGTACCATCCGAATGAAATCTGCATGCAATAGACACGAGTGTTATATAGCAGCCTGTTAATAATTTATTTTGATAATTCTGCAACTTCATTATTACTTGTTTAGTTGTTTACAAGTTCAGTGCTGTCATTTTGACTTCAACACGGAGTGAACATATAAAACTACTTCATTTTTATAGCATGCCTGTTAATCATGAAAATGATTATGAGTTTTGTATACCACACCTGTTAATCATTTTTATTGGTAATTCTGCAACTTCAGTATTTAGTTGTTTACAAGTTCAGTTCTGTACTTTTAATTTCAACAGGGAATGAGCACATAAAACTACTTCAGTTAGTGGTACAAATTCATAGTAGTTTGACTGACTGATGTTTAATTGTTCCTCAGGGAATGGGGAATGCGATTTATGAAGCTATACCCTCAATATACCAGTTGGGATAATCCTAAAGATATGGAACGCCCATTAGTAATTGGATATGTGTCACCTGATTATATTACTCACTCTGTATCATATTTCATTGAAGCACCTCTCTTTTTCCATGATTACACAAATTACAAGGTGATTGTGTACTCTGGTGTTGTAAAGGTATGGTTATTTCTCTCATGCACAAGTGTCACCACTTAGTTAACTTGAAGTCTTTTTTCAAGTATCTTGAAGTCTTTTTTCAAGTAATTTACAACACGTCTTTAAGTCAAGTTTATGGGGGCTGTATGATATGTAAACCAATCAATTTTTCTACTTCTACTTTTTTTTTTCTTTCAATCATTTTCAGTAAATTATAAAGTCTCTGTCCTTTACGCTTAAACATAGTTAGTGTCCTTGTGTTTTACTGTGATATTGTAGGCAGATGCCAAAACCCATAAATTCAAGGACAGGGTGCTGAAAAAAGGAGGGCTATGGAGGGATATATATGGGATTGATGAGAAGAAGGTTGCTAGCATGGTTAGGGAGGATAAAGTTGACATACTGGTGGAGCTTACTGGTCACACTGCAAATAACAAGCTAGGGATGATGGCCTGCAGGCCTGCTCCCATCCAGGTACTGCCCTTATTTAAATTCACATCTGTATCACCTTCTCTGCGTTTTTGTTCCTCTTGATATTTTTAAAATTTATAAATTTAGCATCCTTGTCATTTATCATGTTTCCTGGAATTGCTTGAGTCGCTTTGTTTTTTACATACATCCATGTAAAACATGCTCCTTAATGACCTTCACCTCCACAGTTCTTATTTACACTCATACCCCTTGAAACCTCCAGTCTTGTGGCCTAAACACTGTCTGCGAGTAAACTCAACTAGAAAGTGGCAGTAAACTGCCAAATTTTGCTGAGATACAACAGGATATAGGTTGTTCTTCTATTAAAGAGCATCCTTTTATTTTCATGGATATTTCTACTGTGAAGCTATATTAATGTCAGTCATATATTGGAGATGACACTTTTTGTTGCGTACTTGCCATTCCTTTTGTACCTTTTATCATTTTTATCTTCATGTCTATCATGTTGCTTCCATGTCTGCATGCCAACTTGTGCTTCTTAGCTTATTTCCTCATGTTAAAATGAACTAAGACTGAAGATCCGCATGTAATTATTTCCAATAACTACTTTTAACAATGATAATTTTCTTTATGAATTTTGCCTCTCATAGTTACTTTTTCTCCCACTATGCTTTCTTAGGCAACATGGATTGGTTACCCAAATACAACCGGTCTGCCAACAATTGATTATAGAATCACAGATGCACTGGCTGATCCCCTTGACACAAAGCAGAAGTGAGTTGAACTTTTGAGATTTGATTTTAAATTGTATAGATAGAGATATTCTGACTAATTGTGGCTGCAGGCATGTTGAGGAGTTGGTTCGTTTGCCTAAATGTTTTCTCTGTTATACGCCTTCGCCGGATGCTGGTCCTGTTTGTCCCACACCAGCTCTTTCTAATGGTTTTATTACTTTTGGGAGCTTCAATAATTTGGCAAAGGTAGTGTTATTATTGAATGTCTCTTTTAAAAATGTTTAGCTAAACTGAATTACAGCTTTGCGTTGTTCATCTTTTTTTTTCTGGCAGATAACGCCAAAAGTATTAAAAGTTTGGGCAAGGATATTATGTGCTGTTCCTAACTCCCGGCTTGTTGTCAAGTGTAAGCCTTTCTGTTCTGATAGTGTAAGACAGAGATTTCTTTCAATTTTGGAGCAATTAGGACTGGAGCCGCTACGTGTTGATCTTCTGCCTCTAATTCTTCTCAACCATGACCATATGCAAGCATATTCACTAATGGATATCAGGTAGATAGCTGAATCTTTTTTTTTTGTCCCCATCAACTGTCTCGTGTTCTTCATGCTTTAACTATTTGTCATTCTTTTAGTATTTGTGTTGTACCTTTTAACATCTATGGAACTTTTACTATATATCGATGTCTTTTCCGATATATTTATTATTTTGGTCTTCTTCAGTATAATAAAGAGTTCTGTTGGTCTGGCATTTTATGGGTTTTATAGGATCCAAACTAGTAAATTGGTTAGTTTTTAAAGTTTTGTCTATTTGATACTGACTTTTTTTCCATATCAAGATGGTCATTGTTTATCAATGCCTCTTTCGATAGATGTATTATTTTGGTCATCTTCAGGATATCAGACAGTTCCTTCTTTTGGTCTGGCGTTGTGGGTTTTAGAGGATTTAGTCTAGTAAGTTGGTTATGTTTTTTAGTTGTCTATTTCATACTGATGCTTGTTTACCACATGAAGTGGTCATCTGAAATCTACTCGTGGAACATTTTACCTTTATTTTGGAAAGCTGATGTGATTTTTTAACCTCCTACACCATATGATATAGTGGAAGCAGCGTAGGGCCTGATAAAAGTGAGATCCAAGGTTCTGTAATAAGGAGCAAAATGTCCTTTCTTTCTGTATATTTCTTCAGCGCCATCATTTGTCATGCAAACCTATCGTATCTTTAAGATATATATGCAGGCTCTTGATCTTCCCTCTCTATATTGTGAAACTTTTCTTTGTGACATACCATGAGTTGCTTCAAGTTTTTAACTATATTTAGTTATTTACCCATATTTTTAATATTCATGATCTTTTTATGTTATCATGAAAATATTTATATCACATGTTGTACATCTTGAATCATAATTTTCTTCCCTACAACACTGCAAGCGATGATGCACAGAGATTATTATGGTTATAATTATTTTCTTTTTAAGAACGGATTTTCAAGAAAGGGATTTCTTCTGCTAATCACGACCCATGGCTGATGACTCATAAAACAAAGGGAAGTTTAATCCCAATGGGAATGACCTTTTGTCGTTAGACGTCTATTCAATTGGGCTTACCGTCTCATCAACAGAAAGGTGACAGATTATCGATGGCCAATTAACAGGCGAAATTCTTAAGAAATACTCCCATAATTTGCAAGTCCCTTGGAGACTTAGCTGGGGTTGCTCATCAAATGTGTATGAATAGATAATTCTCCTACTTTGTTTGTCGTCAAGTTAACACTACACCCTGACGATTTAAGTTGTCGGAGAAGTATTTAATAAGAAATTTTCCTAAGTTGTTCGATTGATTCAATGAAAAGTCTGAGCAACCCTTACGATGCGTCTAGCTTCCCCAACAACAAGTTCTATGACTGCCGTTTCAAGTCTTTCAAAACGCAATCTTAATCCTGCAGTCTTTGTTCCTTAAGGGGAGCGTCCCACACAGATATCAAACCTACAGTGGGACTTCCAGAGATTACCCACTAGCAACAAAGAGGATCCTCAACAAGTTGGGCTGCGGCAGACTTCTTGCTGAACACAACTTCAAATCCAGAGCTGTGTTCAGTCTATCTGAACCGCAAAGTCAAAACCGTGCGTCTTTGATAAGCCTTGTGTTCAGATCATTCAAACACAGTAGGAAATTCAGAAGTCCAACATCACAAACAAGACTAATAACATCGCCAGACAACAGCAGAAAAAATGCAAGAAAGAGCAGGTTATTATGCAGATAATAAGTGTTTGAGGTAAGTAACATAGGTTTTACTACAAAATCCAAACAAAGAGTAAGTTTCGCGGGGTTTAAGTAAAGAGAAACTCATAAGATGAGCTCTGTATTAGATCATGGATTTTCCGTGCTTCGCCAGCACCTCTTCTCTAACTCTCTTATGGAGCTCAGCATCCAAATCGCACCAGCAGACAGCCAGAGGCCTCCCTGTTTTAGCACTTGGCAGCCTCCTTCTCTGCTTGGGAACTTCTTGATGCGGAGGTGGCATTCTCAAGGCCTGGAACTTCCTGATGCCCCTGCATTCAGTCTGGCCTTGGCTGGCGGCGTTGCTTCTGCAAAGCTCCAGATACGAGCCCTTCTTCTCTGACAATATCCAAGAAATCGACCCTATCAGCATCCCCTCCTTCAGCATAGCGTCGCCGACAGCCATTGGATTTTAGACTCCAAGTTAGTGTGCTTTTTTTTTTTTTTACTGTGCAGTTCCTCAGATAGCGGCGGCCCCGAGTATCGCATATATCGTCGCGATCAAACGCTTAGCTACGGGGTGCGTTGACTTCCGCAAAGAGCTTTCAACCCTTCCACCATAAGTGACGCTCGAAACTTCAGAGAACGGAGCCCCACGCTGCATCCAATGCGAAAGCTTGCCTCACCAGGTTTTCTAAACGTCTGGAAGAAAAACAGAACAGATGGGGAAACAGACGAATACCTTCTCATCGCACACCCGCTCCGAGTTCCTCGTGGCGGGAAGATCGCGGGATCGTGCGAATAAGAGGGGCGTCTTCTTGGTATGATCTTTACTCCTTCATCGTCGACACGACGATAGGTTCAGCAGCAGAAGCCCCACCTTGCAGACAAACCAAAAGCAAAGCTCAGAAATGCAGTAAATAAAAACGCAGTATCTAAGACATGTGCAAATCAGCGGCGAACGCCAAGGAAGCTAAACCTGCGTTGAACAACTATGAACGCAGGACTTCTTCCTGGCGTTCCAGATTAAGGATCAACCCTTCATCTTATCAATAAAACGGAAGCTTTCTTCCGCATTCAGATAAATATGATTGTTCGTACTAAGACGAACAATTTTATCAGCAACACAGGAACTTCTCTGTGTGTTCAACGTCAAGAGTTGTCTTCATCATTACAATGGACACAGGAGTTCTTTCAGGAGCAAAATTACAAGAAGATGAACAGTTTCATCAAGAGAAAATGCAACTTGTTGCATATTAAGAGAAAAGACGAATTTTATTCGTCATCCTCCAACCGATCATCTATAGAATTCAGAAAACCCATTGATGAAGATGCCTGAAAACGAAGGCAACAGCCAGCAAGACTTACCCTCGAGGACCAGGGTGGGAGAGGCGTGACTTCGGCCAGGAAAAGGACTCGAAAACCTTCTTTGACGGCGGGTAGGTGCACCGTCTGTGTCTGTCATCGCTCGAGCAGAGATCTCTGAGGCCACGCTGGAAGATGAACACAAAACTCGACAGTTTGAGAATTAACGAGGAAAGCTCGTTTCTATTGCAAGAAGGAAGCTAAGCGATTAAGGCCCTTGACAAGCCAATCAAGGCATATTTATATATATAATAAAAGTCCCAAGACTCCGCCCAAAGGATCCTCTCTCGTCATCATTAGCAACCGCTTACCTTCCTATTAGACGTGGGTCAAAACCCTGCGTCCATAGAAGGCAGGCAAACACCAATGTTTAGAGATGCCGTTCAGTTCAAAATTACGAGCCCAATTCAAGAGCATGAACGCCAGTCGGTACCTATTCCTAAAATCCAGATTTTGGAAAATAGGTTGCTGAGATGGGTTGTAGGCCGGAGGGGGGATGTCTTAAAATCACAATAGAATAGATTATCCCCCATCAACCACGATCGAGCGAAGTTACAATCTGACACGACTTCTTTTTTTTTACAGAAGGCTATATCTGAAGACTTTCCGCGGTAGATTGCCCTGAACTTCCAATCTGACGACCTTCACGACAACTGATGGAAGCTTCTACTTCAACAGCCTTCACATCAACATGCAGGAGTTACAATCTGACGACTCTCATATCTCAAGGCAGCCAAAGACGAAGATTATCAAGGACAATGCATCTTTGCAACCGTATGACCCAAAAAGGAGATTACTTAGTGATAATCCTCTGCCAGGCAAGACGCGGAAGCGGCCTCCCCCGCTGTTTCAACATCAAATGCCAGCGCGTCCGAACCCGCGTTCAACATCAATAACGCCAGGTCGAAAACACCGCCGTTACAACTGTTCAAAAACGCCGAGGTCAAAACCCGCGTTTCAACATCAAAACGGCCAGGTCGACCCGCGTTTCAACATCAAAATCGCCAGGGTCGAACCCCGCCCGTTTCAACATCACAAACGCCAAGCGTCGAAGCCCATCGGTCACCAACATCAAAACGCCAGGGTCGAACCCCGTGTTTCAACATCAAATCGCTGGAGTCGACCCCGCTTACAGACAATGGGCGCAAACGTGAGCCGCACCCTCGCGTTCGTAGGGGTCAGCCAACACCGACCCCGGCTGGTTCTCTAAAGCTACAACAACCAAAACGCGACCGACCCCTCGAGCGTTTCATCCAATGTTCAAACACAACACCACGCTCGCGTCTCAATCCTAAGACGTCGAAGGTTAGGGTCCTGAACGCCAACGTGGGCGTTTCGACTCCATTCAAACACGGAGTTGAACGTTCGTAAAAACCGTTTCCCACCGATATTGGGGCGCGTTACACCCCACTTAGGAGAGATTTAGCGGGCGCGTTCACCCCTTAAATCCTCTATAAATAACTGAAGATCAATTCAGTCAGGTTTCTCCTCGGCGGGTCCGGTTGGATTTCTTAGCTGATCGACCACTGTCGAGAGATTTTGAGAAGATTGCATCATCTTCCATAACGAAGATCATCTTCAACTTCAGCCCAATAGGGAGCCTCTAGGCCTTGGCTTAATACCGATTTGGTCAAATTAACTCTTTTCAAGAGTTCAAACTCGTTTCCAGAGTTGTCAACTCTCAAGAGTTTTCAAACAAAAATTGCCACGCAAGTTTCTCCACAACGTCAAATCGATGAGGAAGAAGATATCGTTCCAGTGAATCAAGACCGTGGGATCCGTCAACGGAGAGCAACTCGACGCGGAGCATTCGAGGGAGCACTCCATCGCCACGTGAGAACCCAGTTTAAACAAAGGAAACCAAATTCGTTTCCTCATCTTTTGTAATCAATTGTATCGAACAAAGGAATACAAATCAATTTTCTTTGTCTTTTCATCTGCAATTTTCCCTACATACAAGTGCATTGGGTTTCATTTTCCACAGAATTTGAACCCTACCTTCCTCAAAGTTGCTTCAAACGCAACACTTCTAACTTATCGGCTCTCATCAATAGAGCGATAAGTCCTTGTTTGAGTCAAAAGTCAGTTCTGTTGAAGAATTCATTATAACTTTGTTTGATTACAACAAATTCGAAAGAATAATCTTTTTATAAGACTTTTTCTACACAACAAAGCGAAAATTACAACTTTTGAGAAACAAACACAAAAATCGTCTATCGATCTTTGTTTTCGTGGGACTTTGCCTGTGCCGGGAACGCTTTGGTTCGTGGACCGCCGATTCACAGATCGTGAAGAGGGGGGCTTATGATTCTAACTTCGTTATCGAAGTAGAAATTGAAACGATATCTTATCGAAGTAAGATAGTCGTTCTTCTTAAAATCAAGTCAAAGCTTAATTTCAAGGCGTTGTATGAAAACTTAAATCTGCTCTCTCTGCTCTGGAATGCTCGAAAATACACTCGATCCCCGTCAGAAGTGACCCTAGGGGGGTATTTATAGCCTCAGGGGTCTGCAACTGAAAAAACTCAACAAATGATGACATTAGTACGGCGAGACAGTGTTTACTGTCTCGCTGGGCGAGACAGCGTTTGCTGTCTCGACCCGCGAGACAGTAAATACTATCTCGGAAACAGTAACCGCAGGCAGTTTTCGTTTTAACTGCCTTCCCACGTTTCAAACTCCGTTATTTTGGCAGTTATTCACGTGATTTTCGCCCACGATGTTTCCCACGTCCCTTGGCAGTTAATGGACACGTGTAGGGCAGTTACAAAGGTAGTTTTGACCATTTCAACACTGTCTCGCTGGCGAGACAGCCAAGCTACAGATACCCCCTCCAAAGTATTCCAGACTCATTCTTTTATAGAGGAGCATGGGATACTTTGGATAAGATAGATTTTACTTACGATCCCTTCAATGCTTGGTTGAGTAGATCGTGTAAAAGGACTTATGAATTTGTCTCTCAATCTATTCAGTACTTTGTAGAATAGCTAAGATTCTTCCGGCGTCGCGTTTATCGCTTGACCGTTGTCGAGATCTTGAATTAAAGCTGGAACTTGTACTTGTGAAAATCGTGTAAAAGGACTTATGAATGGCTTCAATGCTTGATCTCTGTTGCTTTTAGTCTATTCAGTTCTTTGTAGAATAGCTAATGTCTTCCAGGCGTCGCGTTTATCGCTTAACCTTTGTCGAGATCTGAGGAATAATTTTATATTCTATCTCCTGGTCTCTTGTTTGTTGGTAGAGATGAACCCGATGATGGAGAGGAAGAATTTTATATTCTATCTCCTGGTCTCTTTTTTGTTGGTAGAGATAAACCCAAAATCGGAGAGGAAGAATTTTATATTCTATCTCCAGTCTTTTTTTTGTTGGTAGAGATGAACCCAGAATCGGAGAGGAAGAATTTTATATTCTATCTCCTGGTCTCTTGTTTGTTGGTAGAGATGAACCCGATAATGGAGAGGAAGAATTTTATATTCTGTCTCCTGGTCTCTTGTTTGTTGGTAGAGATGAACCCGAAATCGGAGAGGAAGAATTTTATATTCTATCTCCTGGTCTCTTGTTTGTTGGTAGAGATGAACCCGATGATGGAGAGGAAGAATTTTATATTCTATCTCCTGGTCTCTTGTTTGTTGGTAGAGATGAACCCGATGATGGAGAGGAAGAATTTTATATTCTATCTCCTGGTCTCTTGTTTGTTGGTAGAGATGAACCCAGAATTGGAGAGGAAGAATTTTATATTCTATCTCCTGGTGTAAAGGAAACTCGAAGTGGGATCTCCACTTAGAGAATCTGGATTGGTTTGAATAATCTTAAATGTCACAAGGTTTGATTATTCAACTAAAAGTGGACCTCTCGTTCATGGAAGGAATCGAGAGTGGATTTTGGTTGTGGTTTGACCAAGTGGGAGTTTTGAGGCGATCCTGACTATTTAAAGGTTAGATCATTCGATTTGTGAACCTCTCGTTCATGGAAGGAATCGAGAGGGGATTTTGGCTTTGGTCCTAACTGTTTAAAGGTTTGACCATGAGAGAATTTTATGAAGGAAGATTGATCCAACGAAGTGATCGAATCTCACCTCAACAAAAGAGTATTCGCAAATCACCGTGGGGATGTAGTGTTTATCACTTTGTTTGTAATGATCGGGTTATCCCTAAGAAAATTACATATAACATTCTTCCGGGAACTTCCCGTTTACATGAACCATCCACCCCCAGCTTTTCTCATGAAACTGGGTTTAATGAGGAGTATGTTATCCTCAGTCGCATGTTCGGGTTATCCTTAAGAATATAAGATTCTCCAGGAACTTCCCGTTATATAAATCATCCACCCCCAGTTTCCTTTGCGAAACAGGGTTTAACATTGTACTTAGTTGGATGACCGAGAAGCAGTTTATACTCATATACTCTTTGGAGTGTGGGGAAACAGTTTATACTCATGCACCCACTGGAGTTTGGGAAACAGTTTATACTCGTGTATCCAATGGAGTTGGGTCGTCTTTAATCGGCTTGTTTCGCCATTATGACGCCGGAGTCAATTAGGGCTTGGATCTTGTTTTTGAGTCCAA
>NW_017973650.1:0-15060 GCF_001876935.1 Asparagus officinalis
TTTTGGTGCAACCCGTTGACTGGGGTTGACCTAGGGTTACGCGTTGACCGGCGTCCACCCTAGGGTTTTAGATCGTCATACGTTGACTTTTGTCGCAACGCGTTGACTGGCGTTGACCTAGGGTTACGCGTTGACCGACGTCCACCCTAGGGTTTTGAATCGTCAAACGTTGATTGGTGTGGATTTTCATCCTCGAACGTTGACTTTTGTTGCAACGCGTTGACTGGCGTTGACCTAGGGTTATGCGCTGACCGGCATTGACCCTTAGGGTTTTGAATCGTCAAACGTTGACTTTCGTCGCAACGCGCTGACTGGCGTAAGTTGCTGTATTCATTGCTGCATTCATTACAACTTCAATCGTTACAATGAAATAAAAAGATAGACTTTTTATAAGACCGGTACACAATGAAAACAAAAGAAATACAACTCTTTTCAAACAAACGCAAGATCTGTTTGTCATCTCTTGCTTGCGTGGGTCTTTTGCCTGTGACGGGGATGTTGATATCCGTGGACCACCGGGGCACTCAGATCTGGTCCGATAAAATCGGGCAGAGTTTCGTCTATCCGCGGGGGGATTTTAGAAACTCTGAACCCCGTCGATCCGCGTGAGATCTCAGAGGTGTAAAGCTTATGTCTCGGCTAAAACGAGGCACTAGCTCTCCTTTGTATCACCGCTAAGGGCAACACTAAGGGAAAATAGAAAGGGGAATGAAGAATGGGGGGAGGCTCCTTTGCTGCAGAAGGCTCGCTCACTCCTCGATCCGGCAGGGCTTCGCCGCTCTCTTAGAAAACCCCGACTCCTTCCTCCGGCAGGGCTTCGCCGCTCCTCTCTGGAATTTCAGTTGACCTAGGGTTACGCGTTGACCGGCGTTGACCCTTAGGGTTTTGAATCGTCGAACGTCGATTGGTGTGGATTTTCATCCTCGAACGTTGACTTTTGTCGCAACGCGTTGACTGGCGTTGACCTAGGGTTACGCGTTGACCGGCGTTGACCCTTAGGGTTTTGAATCGTCGAACGTCGATTGGTGTGGATTTTCATCCTCGAACGTTGACTTTTGTCGCAACGCGTTGACTGGCGTTGACCTAGGGTTACGCGTTGACCGGCGTTGACCCTTAGGGTTTTGAATCGTCGAACGTCGATTGGTGTGGATTTTCATCCTCGAACGTTGACTTTTGTCGCAACGCGTTGACTGGCGTTGACCTAGGGTTACGCGTTGACCGGCGTTGACCCTTAGGGTTTTGAATCGTCGAACGTCGATTGGTGTGGATTTTCATCCTCGAACGTTGACTTTTGTCGCAACGCGTTGACTGGCGTTGACCTAGGGTTACGCGTTGACCGGCGTTGACCCTTAGGGTTTTGAATCGTCGAACGTCGATTGGTGTGGATTTTCATCCTCGAACGTTGACTTTTGTCGCAACGCGTTGACTGGCGTTGACCTAGGGTTACGCGTTGACCGGCGTTGACCCTTAGGGTTTTGAATCGTCGAACGTCGATTGGTGTGGATTTTCATCCTCGAACGTTGACTTTTGTCGCAACGCGTTGACTGGCGTTGACCTAGGGTTACGCGTTGACCGGCGTTGACCCTTAGGGTTTTGAATCGTCGAACGTCGATTGGTGTGGATTTTCATCCTCGAACGTTGACTTTTGTCGCAACGCGTTGACTGGCGTTGACCTAGGGTTACGCGTTGACCGGCGTTGACCCTTAGGGTTTTGAATCGTCGAACGTCGATTGGTGTGGATTTTCATCCTCGAACGTTGACTTTTGTCGCAACGCGTTGACTGGCGTTGACCTAGGGTTACGCGTTGACCGGCGTTGACCCTTAGGGTTTTGAATCGTCGAACGTCGATTGGTGTGGATTTTCATCCTCGAACGTTGACTTTTGTCGCAACGCGTTGACTGGCGTTGACCTAGGGTTACGCGTTGACCGGCGTTGACCCTTAGGGTTTTGAATCGTCGAACGTCGATTGGTGTGGATTTTCATCCTCGAACGTTGACTTTTGTCGCAACGCGTTGACTGGCGTTGACCTAGGGTTACGCGTTGACCGGCGTTGACCCTTAGGGTTTTGAATCGTCGAACGTCGATTGGTGTGGATTTTCATCCTCGAACGTTGACTTTTGTCGCAACGCGTTGACTGGCGTTGACCTAGGGTTACGCGTTGACCGGCGTTGACCCTTAGGGTTTTGAATCGTCGAACGTCGATTGGTGTGGATTTTCATCCTCGAACGTTGACTTTTGTCGCAACGCGTTGACTGGCGTTGACCTAGGGTTACGCGTTGACCGGCGTTGACCCTTAGGGTTTTGAATCGTCGAACGTCGATTGGTGTGGATTTTCATCCTCGAACGTTGACTTTTGTCGCAACGCGTTGACTGGCGTTGACCTAGGGTTACGCGTTGACCGGCGTTGACCCTTAGGGTTTTGAATCGTCGAACGTCGATTGGTGTGGATTTTCATCCTCGAACGTTGACTTTTGTCGCAACGCGTTGACTGGCGTTGACCTAGGGTTACGCGTTGACCGGCGTTGACCCTTAGGGTTTTGAATCGTCGAACGTCGATTGGTGTGGATTTTCATCCTCGAACGTTGACTTTTGTCGCAACGCGTTGACTGGCGTTGACCTAGGGTTACGCGTTGACCGGCGTTGACCCTTAGGGTTTTGAATCGTCGAACGTCGATTGGTGTGGATTTTCATCCTCGAACGTTGACTTTTGTCGCAACGCGTTGACTGGCGTTGACCTAGGGTTACGCGTTGACCGGCGTTGACCCTTAGGGTTTTGAATCGTCGAACGTCGATTGGTGTGGATTTTCATCCTCGAACGTTGACTTTTGTCGCAACGCGTTGACTGGCGTTGACCTAGGGTTACGCGTTGACCGGCGTTGACCCTTAGGGTTTTGAATCGTCGAACGTCGATTGGTGTGGATTTTCATCCTCGAACGTTGACTTTTGTCGCAACGCGTTGACTGGCGTTGACCTAGGGTTACGCGTTGACCGGCGTTGACCCTTAGGGTTTTGAATCGTCGAACGTCGATTGGTGTGGATTTTCATCCTCGAACGTTGACTTTTGTCGCAACGCGTTGACTGGCGTTGACCTAGGGTTACGCGTTGACCGGCGTTGACCCTTAGGGTTTTGAATCGTCGAACGTCGATTGGTGTGGATTTTCATCCTCGAACGTTGACTTTTGTCGCAACGCGTTGACTGGCGTTGACCTAGGGTTACGCGTTGACCGGCGTTGACCCTTAGGGTTTTGAATCGTCGAACGTCGATTGGTGTGGATTTTCATCCTCGAACGTTGACTTTTGTCGCAACGCGTTGACTGGCGTTGACCTAGGGTTACGCGTTGACCGGCGTTGACCCTTAGGGTTTTGAATCGTCGAACGTCGATTGGTGTGGATTTTCATCCTCGAACGTTGACTTTTGTCGCAACGCGTTGACTGGCGTTGACCTAGGGTTACGCGTTGACCGGCGTTGACCCTTAGGGTTTTGAATCGTCGAACGTCGATTGGTGTGGATTTTCATCCTCGAACGTTGACTTTTGTCGCAACGCGTTGACTGGCGTTGACCTAGGGTTACGCGTTGACCGGCGTTGACCCTTAGGGTTTTGAATCGTCGAACGTCGATTGGTGTGGATTTTCATCCTCGAACGTTGACTTTTGTCGCAACGCGTTGACTGGCGTTGACCTAGGGTTACGCGTTGACCGGCGTTGACCCTTAGGGTTTTGAATCGTCGAACGTCGATTGGTGTGGATTTTCATCCTCGAACGTTGACTTTTGTCGCAACGCGTTGACTGGCGTTGACCTAGGGTTACGCGTTGACCGGCGTTGACCCTTAGGGTTTTGAATCGTCGAACGTCGATTGGTGTGGATTTTCATCCTCGAACGTTGACTTTTGTCGCAACGCGTTGACTGGCGTTGACCTAGGGTTACGCGTTGACCGGCGTTGACCCTTAGGGTTTTGAATCGTCGAACGTCGATTGGTGTGGATTTTCATCCTCGAACGTTGACTTTTGTCGCAACGCGTTGACTGGCGTTGACCTAGGGTTACGCGTTGACCGGCGTTGACCCTTAGGGTTTTGAATCGTCGAACGTCGATTGGTGTGGATTTTCATCCTCGAACGTTGACTTTTGTCGCAACGCGTTGACTGGCGTTGACCTAGGGTTACGCGTTGACCGGCGTTGACCCTTAGGGTTTTGAATCGTCGAACGTCGATTGGTGTGGATTTTCATCCTCGAACGTTGACTTTTGTCGCAACGCGTTGACTGGCGTTGACCTAGGGTTACGCGTTGACCGGCGTTGACCCTTAGGGTTTTGAATCGTCGAACGTCGATTGGTGTGGATTTTCATCCTCGAACGTTGACTTTTGTCGCAACGCGTTGACTGGCGTTGACCTAGGGTTACGCGTTGACCGGCGTTGACCCTTAGGGTTTTGAATCGTCGAACGTCGATTGGTGTGGATTTTCATCCTCGAACGTTGACTTTTGTCGCAACGCGTTGACTGGCGTTGACCTAGGGTTACGCGTTGACCGGCGTTGACCCTTAGGGTTTTGAATCGTCGAACGTCGATTGGTGTGGATTTTCATCCTCGAACGTTGACTTTTGTCGCAACGCGTTGACTGGCGTTGACCTAGGGTTACGCGTTGACCGGCGTTGACCCTTAGGGTTTTGAATCGTCGAACGTCGATTGGTGTGGATTTTCATCCTCGAACGTTGACTTTTGTCGCAACGCGTTGACTGGCGTTGACCTAGGGTTACGCGTTGACCGGCGTTGACCCTTAGGGTTTTGAATCGTCGAACGTCGATTGGTGTGGATTTTCATCCTCGAACGTTGACTTTTGTCGCAACGCGTTGACTGGCGTTGACCTAGGGTTACGCGTTGACCGGCGTTGACCCTTAGGGTTTTGAATCGTCGAACGTCGATTGGTGTGGATTTTCATCCTCGAACGTTGACTTTTGTCGCAACGCGTTGACTGGCGTTGACCTAGGGTTACGCGTTGACCGGCGTTGACCCTTAGGGTTTTGAATCGTCGAACGTCGATTGGTGTGGATTTTCATCCTCGAACGTTGACTTTTGTCGCAACGCGTTGACTGGCGTTGACCTAGGGTTACGCGTTGACCGGCGTTGACCCTTAGGGTTTTGAATCGTCGAACGTCGATTGGTGTGGATTTTCATCCTCGAACGTTGACTTTTGTCGCAACGCGTTGACTGGCGTTGACCTAGGGTTACGCGTTGACCGGCGTTGACCCTTAGGGTTTTGAATCGTCGAACGTCGATTGGTGTGGATTTTCATCCTCGAACGTTGACTTTTGTCGCAACGCGTTGACTGGCGTTGACCTAGGGTTACGCGTTGACCGGCGTTGACCCTTAGGGTTTTGAATCGTCGAACGTCGATTGGTGTGGATTTTCATCCTCGAACGTTGACTTTTGTCGCAACGCGTTGACTGGCGTTGACCTAGGGTTACGCGTTGACCGGCGTTGACCCTTAGGGTTTTGAATCGTCGAACGTCGATTGGTGTGGATTTTCATCCTCGAACGTTGACTTTTGTCGCAACGCGTTGACTGGCGTTGACCTAGGGTTACGCGTTGACCGGCGTTGACCCTTAGGGTTTTGAATCGTCGAACGTCGATTGGTGTGGATTTTCATCCTCGAACGTTGACTTTTGTCGCAACGCGTTGACTGGCGTTGACCTAGGGTTACGCGTTGACCGGCGTTGACCCTTAGGGTTTTGAATCGTCGAACGTCGATTGGTGTGGATTTTCATCCTCGAACGTTGACTTTTGTCGCAACGCGTTGACTGGCGTTGACCTAGGGTTACGCGTTGACCGGCGTTGACCCTTAGGGTTTTGAATCGTCGAACGTCGATTGGTGTGGATTTTCATCCTCGAACGTTGACTTTTGTCGCAACGCGTTGACTGGCGTTGACCTAGGGTTACGCGTTGACCGGCGTTGACCCTTAGGGTTTTGAATCGTCGAACGTCGATTGGTGTGGATTTTCATCCTCGAACGTTGACTTTTGTCGCAACGCGTTGACTGGCGTTGACCTAGGGTTACGCGTTGACCGGCGTTGACCCTTAGGGTTTTGAATCGTCGAACGTCGATTGGTGTGGATTTTCATCCTCGAACGTTGACTTTTGTCGCAACGCGTTGACTGGCGTTGACCTAGGGTTACGCGTTGACCGGCGTTGACCCTTAGGGTTTTGAATCGTCGAACGTCGATTGGTGTGGATTTTCATCCTCGAACGTTGACTTTTGTCGCAACGCGTTGACTGGCGTTGACCTAGGGTTACGCGTTGACCGGCGTTGACCCTTAGGGTTTTGAATCGTCGAACGTCGATTGGTGTGGATTTTCATCCTCGAACGTTGACTTTTGTCGCAACGCGTTGACTGGCGTTGACCTAGGGTTACGCGTTGACCGGCGTTGACCCTTAGGGTTTTGAATCGTCGAACGTCGATTGGTGTGGATTTTCATCCTCGAACGTTGACTTTTGTCGCAACGCGTTGACTGGCGTTGACCTAGGGTTACGCGTTGACCGGCGTTGACCCTTAGGGTTTTGAATCGTCGAACGTCGATTGGTGTGGATTTTCATCCTCGAACGTTGACTTTTGTCGCAACGCGTTGACTGGCGTTGACCTAGGGTTACGCGTTGACCGGCGTTGACCCTTAGGGTTTTGAATCGTCGAACGTCGATTGGTGTGGATTTTCATCCTCGAACGTTGACTTTTGTCGCAACGCGTTGACTGGCGTTGACCTAGGGTTACGCGTTGACCGGCGTTGACCCTTAGGGTTTTGAATCGTCGAACGTCGATTGGTGTGGATTTTCATCCTCGAACGTTGACTTTTGTCGCAACGCGTTGACTGGCGTTGACCTAGGGTTACGCGTTGACCGGCGTTGACCCTTAGGGTTTTGAATCGTCGAACGTCGATTGGTGTGGATTTTCATCCTCGAACGTTGACTTTTGTCGCAACGCGTTGACTGGCGTTGACCTAGGGTTACGCGTTGACCGGCGTTGACCCTTAGGGTTTTGAATCGTCGAACGTCGATTGGTGTGGATTTTCATCCTCGAACGTTGACTTTTGTCGCAACGCGTTGACTGGCGTTGACCTAGGGTTACGCGTTGACCGGCGTTGACCCTTAGGGTTTTGAATCGTCGAACGTCGATTGGTGTGGATTTTCATCCTCGAACGTTGACTTTTGTCGCAACGCGTTGACTGGCGTTGACCTAGGGTTACGCGTTGACCGGCGTTGACCCTTAGGGTTTTGAATCGTCGAACGTCGATTGGTGTGGATTTTCATCCTCGAACGTTGACTTTTGTCGCAACGCGTTGACTGGCGTTGACCTAGGGTTACGCGTTGACCGGCGTTGACCCTTAGGGTTTTGAATCGTCGAACGTCGATTGGTGTGGATTTTCATCCTCGAACGTTGACTTTTGTCGCAACGCGTTGACTGGCGTTGACCTAGGGTTACGCGTTGACCGGCGTTGACCCTTAGGGTTTTGAATCGTCGAACGTCGATTGGTGTGGATTTTCATCCTCGAACGTTGACTTTTGTCGCAACGCGTTGACTGGCGTTGACCTAGGGTTACGCGTTGACCGGCGTTGACCCTTAGGGTTTTGAATCGTCGAACGTCGATTGGTGTGGATTTTCATCCTCGAACGTTGACTTTTGTCGCAACGCGTTGACTGGCGTTGACCTAGGGTTACGCGTTGACCGGCGTTGACCCTTAGGGTTTTGAATCGTCGAACGTCGATTGGTGTGGATTTTCATCCTCGAACGTTGACTTTTGTCGCAACGCGTTGACTGGCGTTGACCTAGGGTTACGCGTTGACCGGCGTTGACCCTTAGGGTTTTGAATCGTCGAACGTCGATTGGTGTGGATTTTCATCCTCGAACGTTGACTTTTGTCGCAACGCGTTGACTGGCGTTGACCTAGGGTTACGCGTTGACCGGCGTTGACCCTTAGGGTTTTGAATCGTCGAACGTCGATTGGTGTGGATTTTCATCCTCGAACGTTGACTTTTGTCGCAACGCGTTGACTGGCGTTGACCTAGGGTTACGCGTTGACCGGCGTTGACCCTTAGGGTTTTGAATCGTCGAACGTCGATTGGTGTGGATTTTCATCCTCGAACGTTGACTTTTGTCGCAACGCGTTGACTGGCGTTGACCTAGGGTTACGCGTTGACCGGCGTTGACCCTTAGGGTTTTGAATCGTCGAACGTCGATTGGTGTGGATTTTCATCCTCGAACGTTGACTTTTGTCGCAACGCGTTGACTGGCGTTGACCTAGGGTTACGCGTTGACCGGCGTTGACCCTTAGGGTTTTGAATCGTCGAACGTCGATTGGTGTGGATTTTCATCCTCGAACGTTGACTTTTGTCGCAACGCGTTGACTGGCGTTGACCTAGGGTTACGCGTTGACCGGCGTTGACCCTTAGGGTTTTGAATCGTCGAACGTCGATTGGTGTGGATTTTCATCCTCGAACGTTGACTTTTGTCGCAACGCGTTGACTGGCGTTGACCTAGGGTTACGCGTTGACCGGCGTTGACCCTTAGGGTTTTGAATCGTCGAACGTCGATTGGTGTGGATTTTCATCCTCGAACGTTGACTTTTGTCGCAACGCGTTGACTGGCGTTGACCTAGGGTTACGCGTTGACCGGCGTTGACCCTTAGGGTTTTGAATCGTCGAACGTCGATTGGTGTGGATTTTCATCCTCGAACGTTGACTTTTGTCGCAACGCGTTGACTGGCGTTGACCTAGGGTTACGCGTTGACCGGCGTTGACCCTTAGGGTTTTGAATCGTCGAACGTCGATTGGTGTGGATTTTCATCCTCGAACGTTGACTTTTGTCGCAACGCGTTGACTGGCGTTGACCTAGGGTTACGCGTTGACCGGCGTTGACCCTTAGGGTTTTGAATCGTCGAACGTCGATTGGTGTGGATTTTCATCCTCGAACGTTGACTTTTGTCGCAACGCGTTGACTGGCGTTGACCTAGGGTTACGCGTTGACCGGCGTTGACCCTTAGGGTTTTGAATCGTCGAACGTCGATTGGTGTGGATTTTCATCCTCGAACGTTGACTTTTGTCGCAACGCGTTGACTGGCGTTGACCTAGGGTTACGCGTTGACCGGCGTTGACCCTTAGGGTTTTGAATCGTCGAACGTCGATTGGTGTGGATTTTCATCCTCGAACGTTGACTTTTGTCGCAACGCGTTGACTGGCGTTGACCTAGGGTTACGCGTTGACCGGCGTTGACCCTTAGGGTTTTGAATCGTCGAACGTCGATTGGTGTGGATTTTCATCCTCGAACGTTGACTTTTGTCGCAACGCGTTGACTGGCGTTGACCTAGGGTTACGCGTTGACCGGCGTTGACCCTTAGGGTTTTGAATCGTCGAACGTCGATTGGTGTGGATTTTCATCCTCGAACGTTGACTTTTGTCGCAACGCGTTGACTGGCGTTGACCTAGGGTTACGCGTTGACCGGCGTTGACCCTTAGGGTTTTGAATCGTCGAACGTCGATTGGTGTGGATTTTCATCCTCGAACGTTGACTTTTGTCGCAACGCGTTGACTGGCGTTGACCTAGGGTTACGCGTTGACCGGCGTTGACCCTTAGGGTTTTGAATCGTCGAACGTCGATTGGTGTGGATTTTCATCCTCGAACGTTGACTTTTGTCGCAACGCGTTGACTGGCGTTGACCTAGGGTTACGCGTTGACCGGCGTTGACCCTTAGGGTTTTGAATCGTCGAACGTCGATTGGTGTGGATTTTCATCCTCGAACGTTGACTTTTGTCGCAACGCGTTGACTGGCGTTGACCTAGGGTTACGCGTTGACCGGCGTTGACCCTTAGGGTTTTGAATCGTCGAACGTCGATTGGTGTGGATTTTCATCCTCGAACGTTGACTTTTGTCGCAACGCGTTGACTGGCGTTGACCTAGGGTTACGCGTTGACCGGCGTTGACCCTTAGGGTTTTGAATCGTCGAACGTCGATTGGTGTGGATTTTCATCCTCGAACGTTGACTTTTGTCGCAACGCGTTGACTGGCGTTGACCTAGGGTTACGCGTTGACCGGCGTTGACCCTTAGGGTTTTGAATCGTCGAACGTTGACTTTTGTCGCAACGCGTTGACTGGCGTTGACCTAGGGTTACGCGTTGACCGGCGTTGACCCTTAGGGTTTCGTGCATCGAATGTTGATTGGTGTTGATTTTCATCAAAACATCCAATAATCGACGAAAACGGGCGTATCCGGGTCCAAAACAGGCATATAGGACGAAACGGGACTCAAAACACCCGGGGGTGTCTCGCCTTTGGCCGAGACACCTTGGGGTGTCTCGGCCAAGGCCGAGACACCTTGGGGTGTCTCGGCCAAGGCCGAGACACCTTGGGGTGTCTCGGCCAAGGCCGAGACACCCTAGGGTGTCTCGGTTCTAGGGCCGAGACACCCCCCCCTCTTGCTTCTTTTCTTTTGTCTTTTTCCCTTTTTTGCTTTGTTTCTTTTTCCTTTTGTTTTGGTCCATTACTTCTTTTGTTTTCCCCCCTTCTTTTCAAAATTCAAAAGAGAGTTCCCTCTCTTACTTAGCTCAAAACCGAACCCCCTCCCCTCTATTTCGGTTTTGAGGTTCTTCTTCCCCAAACTTCTTTCCTCCATTGAAGAACCCATCAATCTTTAAGCAATCTTGGATTTTAGCGGATACCCATTGGCCGGAAGCTTGCATTCCCCAAATAGGGTTCTCTCCTCCATCTTCAAGCTCAAAGAAAATCTCCTTTGATTTGGTAAGCTTCCTTTCACAATCCTTTTATTTTCTTGTAAAGGTTGCATTTTTAGGCTTGTAGTAGGCTAGGGGTTGTGTATGCACCATACTTTGGGGTTCTTTGTGCAAAAGAGGTGAAATGGCCGAATTTTGGGGGGCTTATTTGCAAAATAGGGGCTGAAATTCGTGGGGTTTTATTTGCAAAAGTGGGACTGAAATTTGGGTATTGAGTTTATGTCCACTTGGTGAAGGGATGTGGGGGGTGCTTTATGCAATAGGATTAAGGAGTTGTTTGAGGGGTTTATTTGCAAAACAGCCCCTAAACGTTTTGGAGGGGCTTATTTGCAAAAAGGGCTGTGAAATTGAGGCTGAAATCCAAGGGGTCTAAACCCCAAGCCCCTGATCAAATTTTGATAAATGCATGTGGAGACCAAATGCAAAATTTGTAGAGGGGCTTTTATGCAAGATTGGCTAAATTCTGCAAAAAGGGTTTATTTGCAAAATTTAACCAAAATGGTGGGGTACCGGGGGTGCTAAATGATCGGATATGACGATCATGACCCGAACCGGGTGTGTCCTTGACCTGAATTTTGGCCTTGAACACGGAGGGTATTTTGGGTATTTCACCAAAATTCACCGCGAAAATGACAATCATTGTTTCGCATGCACGAAATTTGTAGGTTTAACTAGACTTCAATTATGAAATCCTATTTATGTATAGGATTTTAATTAAAGTTCTCAATTTCCCTTTTAAATTTCGTGTATTCATATTTTAGATTGTACCTGACTTGTTGCTTTGCAGATTGGCAATGTCTCCGCGTCGATCTCGTCCCCGGAGGAGTCGTTCTCGTTCACAGCATAGTGAGGAGGAGGTTCCTACGACATCCTCTTCCGCGGCCTCATTCTTCGGGGGTGAGAATTTATGCCGATTTTTCTTTTTTTGCATCCCTGATTGACCTCTTTGCGGGTCATGAAGGAAGAACCGATACCTCTCTCGCGGAGGGTAAGGTTTCAGACTTGTTTTGCTTAGCCAATTCAAGTCTTCGGTATATTGGGGCGATTTTGTGTCGTCCTACGCCTTATAGGTCGGTGTATGTCACCACGTTATTCACGTGATGATGCATACCGTTCTTCCGGTGTAGGACGCTCAAAATCGTCTCTCCAATTATTCCGTGAATGAGTCTATCATTCTTCTTATGAATTTTCTGACTCCACCCTTGTGCGTTATTGCAGTGGAATTCCCCTCGGGTAGTCTTCCTCCTCACGCCAACACCGGTTGTAGTCGGGGGGTCTTCTCTTCGGCTTCCCTTAGACAGGCTGTTAGCCCACTTCCTCGATTCGATAGAGGTCGCTCAGATGAATCTTGTCGCTTAGTACGGGAAGGAGGGCGCCACTGCTTGCGCCAGCTTATCACAGACGCCACCTTTACCGCTGATTCTACTTCCACTCAGGCTTTACAGAAGCCGAGCTTCTTGTTCGGGGATCATGTTGAGGACCCCGCTATATTGACTCTTGAAGAGGAGCACTGGCTGACTTTTGATGGTGGAGCTTGTTTGTACATCCCTTCGATTCCACGCCAATATTCCTTCAGTCACTTGAAGGGGCAGGCCGTGGACAGGCAGATGTCTTGGCCTCTTACTGAAGATGCTGAGCGGGTTCAGTGCGGATATGTCACTCACCACAAGACCCCCGGCTCTAACGGGTATCCTGACGTTCGTGGTCTTCGACCCGGGATTATGGGCCTTGACACTGCACCCCCAGGCGAGGTGTCAGCAGCTGCCTCTACTGTGAGTAATCGTCTGGCTCTTTTGGGGAGACGGTTATCTTCAGTAGAGTTCAGATGCTATGGCTGGGCTTCCTCACTAGCCAAAGGGTGGTGGGCTCGCATGACTGATTTCGTCTTGGCGCGCTGGGAGAGGGATCTGAAGAGCAGTGGGTTGTACGTGCCCATACGAGCTACTATGTACGGAATCCCAGTCAGCTGTCGCCATTTCTTGGCTTTGCTGGAGACCTACATGCCTGACAGCAACACTTTTCTGACCAGTGGTGGTGAGCTAGGGCTAGCTTTGCATGAGATGCATTATGTTTCGGGTCTTCCGATGGGAGATTGTCCGTATCAGGAGTATTTCCCCTCGAACCAACAGCTGGAGTGTATGAAGAAAGATACTCCCGACATGTATGACACTCTCTGGGATCTTACCTGTCATTATCACACCTCCTTGGTTCAGACTTCTCCTCAAGCGAAGAGGAAGAGGCAGGTCAGTTTGAAGCAGTTTGCCTGCTATTTGTTCCAGAACTTGGAGGGTAACTCCGACGAGTCTGTTCATGAGCTAGATATATTGTCCCCTTCTGCGGTTAATGAGTTGCTGGAGAAGACTGAGGCTCAATCTTACACTATTGCCAGTGCTGAGGGAACTTTTCCCGCGGGGACCAAGTTTCGCTCTTTTCTCCGCCGTGCCCAGAAGTCCATTGGGCCCCGGACTCTATTAGCAGGCTATCTCGCCCTTTGGTTGAAGAAGTGTGTCGTCCCGCATCAGTCTTCAGACGCTCTACCCATCGAGGTGCTCTTCCCTGCAGTTCAGCTAGCCTACGGGAGAGAGCTTTCCCTGCTCCCAGCAATGGTTGCTAGCATCCATTGCGGGCTCAGGGGTCTGGTCAGTAGTTTCACACATATGGGCTCTGCACCATCAGCTGAGCTTGTTTGTCCGAAGGTTGAGCTCCCTTATGCATATCTGATGGCGTGGTTCGTTCTTCACCGTCCTGACTTGATGTCAGCGCCCAGTGTTGTTGACATCCCCGTCCCCTTCATACAGCTGTTGGAGAAGAGCAGATGGCTCGGGAACAAGTTTAGTGATGTGCAGCAAGAGCTTCGAGTCCGCAAGAGTTGGGAATTCTTTAAGTGTTTCCCTCATTTTTCAGGTCGCTATGGCGACGCGCTGGTTGATGAGGAGAAACCCAGAAGCGATCGGACTATTCTCGATGCTGGTTGTTTCCGGTGGCTAGTGAACATCCGTGTTGGATATCTTGTCCTCCGGGTGAAGAACCAGTGCTACATAGAGCCTTATCTCCCTTGCCGCTTTGCTCGCCAGTTCGGTTACGACCAACTGTATGTTGGGAATCCGAGCCGTAGCCTTCAGGTTGAGGGAGGATTGATTGATGGCGTACGAGCGTGGCTATGGACGATGGTGGGATGTACTGGAGCTCGCTTTGCTCTTCCTTCGTATAGGCGTAAGCCACTGATCACTTTCCTCAGCTGCAAGTGGTTGCTTTCTGCCTATGAGTCCATCAGCGTGAAGAGCCTCTCAGAGTTGCAGTCCGAGTATGCGGTCCGGGCTGCTATGATGGCGATTCGCAAGGCTGAGCTTGCTCGGAAGCGGAAAAAAGGGCATGCCAAATCTCTTCTCACAGACGAAGAAGAGCTCCTCCCTACGGATGATGATGATGAGACCTCCGAGGAAGAGTATGTGGATGCAGATACCGGCAGAGGGGATCTCGATACTGGTTTGTCCTGTCTCTTTTAATTTTCATTTTCCATAAATGACAGCTCTTTTTCATTGAAATGGCTATTGTCACTTTAGGTAGGGCAGCCAATGATCATGAGCCACCAGCTCCTACACACGTTGAAACGTGTGATAGGCCTGCGCATGTTCGACCCGTTGGCCCTCGGAGGGTTGGTGCCCCGAAGAGGAAGAAGACCGCCCATAAGCCCCATGACGATCGGCGTCCCTGTGGAGTGGACTTAGGGAGCAACGCCGATGGAGGGGGAGGTAACATTCGATTGCTCTTGCTTCAAGGTTGTTTACCTTTTGGGATTTGTAACCATGTTTTGTGCTCCAGGTTTCTTCGAAGAGGGTGAACTCCCACCGGGTTCGGCGTCCCCTGGTGTTGACAACATGGATTGCTTTGTGCAACAAATGTGTGATGCTCTTCATGACGGGTCCTTGGAATGTCATTTTCCTTATGCAAGGTGAAGGAAGATTTCTCGTTCGAGCTTTCCCCATCTTTCAACATTCAGGTTACCCTGCAGATGTTGCGATGGAGGGGCCAAGCTTCTCGAAGCCGGATGCCGGCTTATTAGCTGACATGCTGGCTGAGCAGACTTCCAGAGGGACCGAGAGACCATTCTTCGGGAACGATTCATCTACCGGTATATATCTGATTTTCTTCCTCTTGCCTGATATTTTATCTGACCAATGAATGATTGATTATCGCAGCGTCAACCATTGGAGTTAGCCCGGAATCTATCCCTGGCATATCCAGTTTGCCTCAGAGTGACGGGCTTGCAGGTATGCATACGATTTAAGGATA
>NW_017973651.1:0-15058 GCF_001876935.1 Asparagus officinalis
GTGGTGGACCGCTCTGTGGTACGTGCAGTACTTTGGATCCGTCACTTTGCTGGCTCCCTCTTGATCCACTATCGTCGGCAGCTGGATTTTGTTGTTCTCCAACAAGTATTTGAAGATGCCAGGAACTTCATCATCCTTGAAGGAGTAGACTTTGGGAAACCTTGGCTCCGAAGACTTTTGTTTCTGAGGCCGTTGTTGCCACTGCGGCTGGGATTGTTGTGGCGCTCGTTGCTGCTGTTGTTGCTGAGGTTGCAATTGAAAAGTTTGGTTAGCATCAACGGCATTAGCATGAGCTTTACCTTTTCCTTTTTGGTTGAAGTTCTGTTTCGGAGGATTTGTTGCCGGTTGGCTTCTCTCCGCCTTCTTTCTCCTGAGGAATCGCTCAGCTTGCTCTCCTCGGACTTTCAGATCCTTCCATGTCTTGGATGGTGCTGTGCCCATTGCTTCCAACACGTCCAGCGAAAGGTTGTTGTGGCAGGTCTGGAGGATGAATTCCTCGGTGATCGGGTCCCGACAATTCATCGCCTTGTTCCGGAACCTTTTGACGAAGGTGTCGACTAACTCCCCGTCTTTCTGCTTCTCGTCGAGCAACGATCCGATAGAGATCTCGGTGTCGTCGTCGAAGAAATTTGTAAGGAACTTAGTCTCCATGTCGTCCCAGCTGTTTATGCTTCCTGGCTTGAGGCGGCGATACCAATCGAAGGCGGCTCCGCGAAGAGTGCCAACGAATGACCGCACCATCAGAGGCTCATTACCAGAGATGACTCCCAAGTGCGATTTGAAGTAAATCAAATGCTGAGTGGGTGAACCCATCCCATTAAACGGCGTGAAGTTAATTAGATTAAACTTCGCCGGATATGGGATCGATTCCCATTCTCTTGGGTATGGGCAAGGAATGCCTGTTTTCTTCGTCTCTTGAGCGGAGATCAATGTGTTGATTTTGCTCTCGAGGTTCTTGATCTTCAGGTTTTCGCCGGTGTTTTCGCCAGCATTCTCATTACCACCCCCTGCGTTGACGGGAGGATCATTGGTATTACGAGCATTTGTATCCTCATCTTCCAGATTAACCGGGTTACGATGATTCTGCTCGCCTTGTTGGTTCGCCAATGCTTGGATCTGTTGGTCATGCATTTCTCTCATCTGCTGCATGGCCATCTCCATCTCAAATTTGAAACTTTCTTTCTGCTTAGCCAAAGCGTCTTCAAGCATCTTGGCCATCTGCTCCGCACTTATCATCAGGGCCTCGCGGGGTTGTCCCTCGCTGGATACTGTATTATCTGATGCCACCGCGGAGCCGGCATCAGATTCTTCATCTTCTGAAGGGCGTCTTGTCCGAACCCTACCATAGGTTGCTCGCTCGATGGTTCCGGACTGCAGACGGGTTCTAGGCCGGGAGGCTTTCAGAATCGACTCGAAATCATCCCGTGCCGATGTCCCTTTGCTGGTCATATTGGTGGTGACCCTCGGAAATTCTCCGTCTTCAATCACCCTTCTTCTTCGTTGGAAGCGCCTAGGCCTTGGTTTTGGCGTCTCCGCACTGAGTCTTTCAAAAACTGAAACTCTTTCGGGGACCGCCTTAATGCAATTGCATTCAGACAATACCGCCCGAATGAGTTTGGAACAGGGACATTGAATTTCCTGTTCTCGGGGACTCCTCTTCCTGGTTCTATTCGTACCCCCAGCACGATAGTACAACTCGTCATTTTGACAGTCAGAGTAACCTATCGTGTGCGGGCACGCCTTCTCAGGTACAACACAATCATTATCAGATGATAATGTTTCCATCTGAGGTTGACTTGCCTTCTTTGGGCTTTCAAAGGTTACCCGCCTCAAAACATGCCTTTTTGGGCGTGAATTTTCGGCGTGATCTTGGACTTCAATGCGCAAATTGGTGCGCGCAGCTGCCTTGAGGTCTTTGTCATGCTGGAGGTGATGGCGACCCCCAGTATGTTGAGTCGTTCTGGGCTTCTTCATCGGGCCCAAACGCTCGTGAATTGGAGCTTTGCCTCTCACGTCAGGAATTGGACCGAGGCGCTCCAAAATTGGTTTCTTCTTGCGGGATGACTCTGCATGATCTCCCGGAGAAGTTATTGGGATTGACGGCGACTTTGGTTGACTCGCCGGAGTTTGACCTTCCTTAGAAGGCTGCACTGGTTGCTTTTTGGCCTGAGTCGCCACTTCAGACTTAGGCTTCCAGACTTGTCGTGTTGGTGGTGGCTTCTTCTCCACCTCCTTTTGCAGCTTTCTACGGGCTTCCTGAGCTTGAGCCCGTGCCTGCGCTGACATCGCGCGGCGCTTGCGAATACGCTCCTCGAGCGTCGAACGGTTCCGTTTGACGCGGACCCATTCTTTCTTTGGCGGCTTGGAAGAGTCGCCATTCATTGGTGGTTGAGGCTGTTTGCCTCTTCTGTTCTTCAACTCCGCGTGGTAGCGGAATCCGTCCGTAGACTCCATCGCCTTAGCGAATTGCCGCGCAAGGCGTTGACGACGCCTCTGGCGGGCTCTCTTTGAGAGAGTCACAACGCCCTGAACAGTAGAGGCGTTGGCGGGAGTTGGGTTGACCTGATTGGAGGTCGGTGGAACTTCATTTGACGCAACTTCGGCGTCAGTTGGGTTGAGAGCTTCGTGGGCTTCCCGAGCAGCTTCAAACCAACGAGCTTTTCTCCCGGAGGAGAACTTCTTGGACTTGCGGGGGGAGATAGAGCCGGACGAGGACACGTACTCCTCGAACTTGGCTTGGTCGAACTCGTACTCGACCTCCTCCACGACCGGGATTGCAATCCGCGGCTGCGACGCATCGATCTCGTTGGCGAGATCGTCGGCTCCCACTGTGGTCGCCAGATTGTTCGCGTGGAAAACTGTTTTCTTTTTCATTGATATGATTGTCATCTTGGGTTACAAAGATCCGGTCTTTTATAGATCCGGTTACAACTAAATCAAAGAAAATAAAGAAAAATTACAACTCTCCTCTGTGAACAAATCACGAGCTCCTGTTTTGCGGTCGCTCGCTTTGGTGGGTTCTTTGCCTGCGCCGGGGTTAATCCGTGGACCACCGCGCGATCTAGATCCGGTCGGATCTACACGAGTATGCGGGTATTATTCCACGAAGGGAATAATAGCCGGGAGGGATTAATCCACCAAGGGAATAATCGCTCGGATCTCGAGATCTAAGACCAAGCTTAGATCTGGAGTGTAGCCTCGTGTAGATCTCAGATCTGTTCTTTCTTCCTCTCGAGATCCTGCCTTTTCTGACGTGGATGGTCGCCGAGGATCAGATCTGAATGGTGCAAGTCTTCTGGTCTTCAAGCTCCGAGTTCACTCTTCAATCCGGCAGAGTTTCGGCTCTTGAAAGTTCGACCCCGAAAATGAACATCTCTAGGCCTATTTATAGGCTCTCAGGACAGTGGCTGCAAAAAGGGAATTGTCGGCCACCTCTGGCCACTGTCGGCCACCTCGGGCCACTGTCGGCCACCTCGGGGTGGCCGACACTGTGCCTAGCCACCTTGGGGTGGCTCGGCTCATGGCCGAGCCTTAGCTATTTGTAAGATGAGTTCAATTTCCTTTTATAATCGAGACTAACCAGTGTTTAACTGTCTATTTTGCAGTGGGGTACCCTTCTGGATCATTCCCGTCCCACGCAATATATGGACGGCGTGGCGAGCATTATTCGAACTCCAACGATCCTTCCCCTATTCCAGCTACCCCTCAGTTTGCTTCGGACACGTCGACTGAGGTTGCCCAAGTGGTGAGGGAAGGTGGTCATCGAGCTATTCGCCAGCTAATCACAGATGCGCCTTTTGTGAAGGACGCCAGCTCTACTCAGCCTCTTCGAAAGAGCGATTTCCTATTTGGTGATTCTGTCGATGACCCAGAAGCCGTATTCATTGGTGCTGAGCATTGGCTTCACAAGACCGGCAATGGCTTCATATACTTGCCGGAGATTCCTCGGCATCGTTCATTGACTGAGCTCAGATGTCAGGCTGTGACACGGGAGATGTCGTGGCGCTTGACAGAGGATCATATGAGTGTCCATTGCGGCTATATCACTCATTCGGCGGTTCCTGGTTCGTGCAGAAGTCGTGTTACCGGATTGCGTCCTGGTGTATTGGGGCTGGACGAACCACCACGTAACGAGTTCCTTGCTACCGCTTCCACCTTGAGGAATCGTCTCGCTGTTCTGGGACGGGAGATGCCAGCGACACGTCACAGGTTTTACGGTTGGGTCCACTCTTCGGACAAGTCTTGGTGGAGCCGCATGACGACATACGTCTTGAGCCGATGGGGCGAGGAGTTGCATGCTTGCGGTTTGTATGCAGCCGTTCGTGCCACCGTGTATGGCTTGCCTATCAGTTTGAGACATTTCTGTGCTTTGTTCGAGCTATATAATCCAGACTCGAACACTTTTCTGACCCGGCAGGGGGAGTTAGGCTTGGCTCTTCACGAGATGCACAGGATTTCTGGCTTGTCCATGGGACAGATGCTATACCAGGAGTACTTTCCTTCCAGTCATGAGTTGAGCCAATTAAAAGATCGCATGCCTGACCGTTATGAGACTCTATGGGACCTCACTTGTCATTACCATATTGCTTTGGCACAGTCGGAGCCCTTAGCAAAGAGGACCAAGGTATGTGTGAGTCTGAAACAATTTGCGAACTACTTGTTCAAGAATCTGGAGAGCACTCATGGCGAGGATATTTGTGAGCTGGCCCCATTCACTCCTTCAGAGGTGAACAGTCTACTGAAGAAGATCGGCGCTCAATCTTACACCACCGGCGGTCCTGAGGGTGGCTTTCCTGCGAAGACCAAGTTCAAGTCATTCTTGTGGCACGCTACCGCACCAATTCGACCAATGACACTTCTTGCTGGCTTTCTTGCTATCTGGTTGAAAAAGTGCGTGGTTCCATATCAGTCTGGCGACGCCTTGCCCTTGGAGGTACTTTACCCAGCAGTTCAGCTCGCCTATAAGAAGGAACTCTCACTTCTTCCGGTGATGGTGGCTAATATTCACCGAGGACTTCGACAGCTTTCCAGTGCGTTCACACGGAAGGAGACCGATTTACCAGGTCAGATTCCCACGCTTAAGGTGGAGCTCCCGTACGCTTATCTGATGGCCTGGTTTGTCCTTCATCGCTCGGATATGATGTCGGTGCCGAACGCCACAGACCATTCTGTTCCCCTGCTACAGTTGCTTGAGAATGGCAGGTGGGAGGGCCGCGGATTTTCTGATGTCAGACAGCAGTTGCAGGTCCATAAGTGTTGGGCATTCTCTACTTGTTTTCCGCAGTTCTCCGGTCGATATGGTGAATGCTTGATAGATGATGAGAGGCCTAGAGAGTACCGGACTTATTTAGACATCGGCTGCTTCAACTGGCTAGTGAATATTAGGCCCGGCTATCTGACTTTCCGGGTGAGGGATCAGTGCTTCATCGAACCATATCTACCGTGCCGATTCGCTCGCCAGTTTGGCTATGACCAGCTTTACATTGGGAATCCTCGTCAGCAGCTTCGTACTCATAGTGGTTTGATAGACGGTCTCCGCGCTTGGTTGTGGACCGTGACTGGCTGTACTGGTGTTAGATTTAGTCTCCCGAGTGCTGACCGGCAGTTGAACCTTACTTTCTTGAGCTGCAAATGGTTGTTAGCAGCCAACAAGACTATCCCTGTGAAGCCAATCGCAGAGTTAGAGGCTGAGGCAGCTTCCCAGGTTGATTCCCGCAGGATTCGGGAAAACGCCCGGGCACAGAGGATACGGAACAAGACTCGTCGGATTGACGAAGAGGGACAGAGGACATTCCATTCCACAGACGAGGCTTCGGGCGGGGATCCCGAAGATTACGATGACTTTTCCGAGCGAGGTTTGCACTTCATCTTTTTCTTCTATCTTCCAGAAGTGTTGAAACTGACTATGGTTTGATGTTCCAGATACCACAGTTGATCAGGATGAAGATTTCCGTCCTCCTCCTCAGGCGAGACCTTCGATCCCTATTGCTAGGCGGAAGAGATTGGCCCGCAAACCTCGTGTAGCTTCACGAGCATCTGACATGGATCTGGCTGGAGATGACCCTATTAGTGACAGAGGTAACGTCTACTCTTTGAACCATTTTCTTGGTTATTCTGAACATTGACTCATGCTTTTCCATTTCTATATAGGAGTGCGTGGGGAGGATGAGATGAGTCCCGATCCTGTTCCCTTATCTCCCGATGAGTCTGACCCACTACCCCCTGTAGAGAAGTCTACAGGGGTTGCTGACATTAGGGAGGAGATCAGTGTAGGACCAGATTCTGTGAGTCAAGGTACATCTATCACTGACAGCGTATTTCTTTAGATAATACATTAATGAATTTGTGTATCCTCTAACTGTCCTCTACTCCTTGCTCCTTCAGATAATTTGCAGGAGGCGAACCTTGGAAACGAAGAGGCTGATGCACCCGTGAGAGGTAACTCATTTCCATTAGTTGTAGTCTCTTCATTATTCTTTGGCACTTATATTCTTTTATGTCAGATTTCTCCATCGACGATTTTGACGAGGGAAGCCTGTTTGCGGACACTCCTATGATGCACTACATATATAGCTCACCTCAGATTGATGACCAGCTACCTGGAGACATGTTTCCTGAGTCCGCATTTGCTAACAATCCTGAGGATGGTTCCTTTGAAGGTATGTGCCTCCTGCTGAGTTGATTATAGGACTAGTCGACCTTGACTAATGCAGCTATAATGTAACGCCTCTGCGAATTCTGTTTTGAATTTGACAGGAGCTTTTGTTGAGAAAGACCATGTTGAGCCGGCTGTGCGACCAACTCCACCAGTCGATGCAGCTACAGTTGTTACATCTCCATCACCCCCAGTGACTCGAGGGGAAGGAGGTATAATTTAATTAGCTGAGCGATGCCGTTCATTTCCTCATTGAGGCTTTTGACGAACTTCTCTTCTTTGTGTAGGGCTTCCTTCTCAGCTTCATATCCTCGTTAAGGAGTTGTTATCAGGGGATGACCCTGAGAAGATCATCATCAGCGTAGAAGTCCGCTCTTATTTCTCCTCCCTGACTGTTATAATTGGCAAACTCCTCCACGACGGACTTTCTCTTCGCCAATTTAAGCCCTACCTCGATTCCAAGATAAACTTGATTAGGGACATAGGATGTCCGGATCTAGCGACGGCTATGGTTGATGACCTTGATCGCTTAGAGCGTGAGCTTCAGATGTTTCATGAGCTCCGGGATACAGGTGCCTCTTCATTCGTTGCTGCCGAGTTGGATGCTCGCTTACAGACATGGCGCAGTACTCGGATGGTTGCTGAGCTCGAGATTCAGGTGCAGCGGGACCGCATAGATCGAGTTGAGGCTGATTTCGCCACTAGATCTTCTTTCCTCGAGGAGCTTGATTCTCAGATAGATCAGCTCCGACGAGAACTCCGTGAGAAGGAAGACACAAAGATGCAGAATCAGCAAGCAAATGCTGCTTTATCTGATGAGCTGAAGTCCTTGAAGCAGAGACTGGCTGAGACAGAGGAGGATGCTGTGAGGACTTTAGCTGCGAACGAAGAGTCTGTTAGAGCTGAGTTGCAGGAGGAGCTTAGACGCTCTTATGACGAGAAGTTATCTGAATTCAGTCAGCAGATTCTTAGCCATGGGCTTGATGTATGATTTTATTTGCTGAAAACCTTGACATTTGATTCTCTTTAGTGGAATTGGTTTTTATCTTTATCTTTATTATGATTCCTCATCACGTTTGAAATGATTGACCATAATACTCATAGGATTTTTGGCAAACCCCCAGCCTTCAACGGGTTTGATTAGCCTTTACCGACTACCGTTTGAGTCGGGCTAGCATGCGGATTATCGGAATCCGTTCCGCATGTAACGTTGTGCTAAGGGAATGAACTCCCTTAGACTTCGTGCTATGATGTCGAATACATAGACTTCGCCATTGTTACGGGAATAGGCTACCCGGCGACACGTGTTAGGTGTTGACTTTAGGATTTTTTGGCTAACCCCCAGCCTTCAACGGGTTTGATTAGCCTTTACCGACTACCGTTTGAGTCGGGCTAGCATGCGGATTGTCGGAATCCGTTCCGCATGTAACGTTGTGCTAAGGGAATGAACTCCCTTAGACTTCGTGCTATGATGTCGAATACATAGACTTCGCCATTGTTACGGGAATAGGCTACCCGGCGACACGTGTTAGGTGTTGACTTTAGGATTTTTGGCTAACCCCCAGCCTTCAACGGGTTTGATTAGCCTTTACCGACTACCGTTTGAGTCGGGCTAGCATGCGGATTGTCGGAATCCGTTCCGCATGTAACGTTGTGCTAAGGGAATGAACTCCCTTAGACTTCGTGCTATGATGTCGAATACATAGACTTCGCCATTGTTACGGGAATAGGCTACCCGGCGACACGTGTTAGGTGTTGACTTTAGGATTTTTGGCTAACCCCCAGCCTTCAACGGGTTTGATTAGCCTTTACCGACTACCGTTTGAGTCGGGCTAGCATGCGGATTGTCTAACTCCGTTCGCATGTAACGTTGTGCTAAGAGAATGAATTCTCTTAGACTTCGTGCTATGATGTCGAATACATAGACTTCGCCATTGTTACGGGAATAGGCTACCCGGCAACACGTGTTAGGTGTTGACTTTATCCCTACTTAGGTTTCGGGATAAAATACCCCAGACTGGTCTTCTGGTGTCTTTTTCTACGGCGAAAGACTAAACCGGCGACGCGTGTTAGGCGTCGGCATATCCCTTCTTAGGATTCAGGATGACATTCCCCATGCGTGTAAGGCATGGATTTTGGTGTTATTAATGACGACCTGCCACAATGTTGAATATGTGGACGGGTGTTCTTTTTAACGGTTAAGAACTAACCGGCAGCGCAGGTTAAGCGCAGACTTATCCTTGCTTAGGTTTCAGGATAAAATACCCCAGAATCAGACTCTGGTGTCTTTTTGTGCGGAAAAAGACTAAACCGGCAGCGCGTGTTAGGCGCAGACTTATCCCTGCTTAGGATTCGGGATAAACTTCCTAGGATGAATCCTAGATTGATAGATTCTTAGAAAAGGTTGGTGCGGGAAAGGAAGAATTTTATATTCTATTTCCCGGTCTTCTTTTAGGGTGAAGGCGAACCCAACAGACAAGGAAGGAAGAATTTTATATTCTATTCCCTGATTCTGGAAAGGAAGAATTTTATATTCTATTTCCAGCGAAGAAGAAACTAGAAGTGGGGTGTCCACTCCGAGAATCTGGAAAATTTAGATAAACTTGCCTTTTATAGGATGAGTTATCTAAACTGAAAATGGGTCCTTCGTTTATCGAAGTGGTATTTTCAACTCCGGTTATAACCATGAACAAGGTTTAACCAAAGAGAAAAAGGGAAGGAGTTCTTTCGTTTATCGAAAAGGGACTCCGAACTGAAAGTGGACCTCTTGTTCATGGAAAGAATCAAGAGGGCCAGAAAAACATTTTTGGTGGACTCACTGTCAATTGAAATTGATCAGTGAGGGATTTTGGTGGTGACAATGATTTTGGGTTATCCTCTAGAATATTAAGTGTAATATTCTTCGAGGAACTTCCCGGTAAATGAGTTATCCTGAATGTACTAGGGATAGTACTTTTTCAGGAACTTCCCATTTATTGGCATTAATTGCCTGGCGCCCTCTTGAGTAATCAGGCGATATGCGCCGTTTGAATAGACTGTGTCTATTACAAACGGTCCTTCCCATTTGGGTTCGAATTTACCTTTCTTCTTGGAGGTGAGAATTATTGGTCGGCGAGCAGCGAGGACCAGATCTCCTTCCTTGAAGCTTCTCTGTCGGACTCTTTTGTTAAAAGCCCTTGACATCCTGGCTTGGTAAAACTCGATGTGTTGTTGAGCCTCCAAACGCTTTTCATCCAGCCTCTCGAGCTCTTCGAGACGCTTCTGATGTTGTTCCTCCGTCGTCATCTCCGTTGCGAGGGCGATCCGAAGGGACGGAATCTGAATTTCCAGCGGTAGCACAGCTTCACATCCGTATACCAGCGAATACGGGGTAGCTCCCGTAGGCGTGCGTATGGTGGTGCGATAAGCCCAGAGTGCTTCACCGAGTTTATCGTCCCAGTCTCGTTTATTGGTCTTCACGAGCTTTGACAAGATCTTGATGATCGTCTTGTTAAACGCCTCCGCTAATCCATTCGCGGCGGGGTAGTAAGCTGTCGACGAAACATCTTCGATTTTGAACTTGTCGCAGAATCTGACGAAGGCATTGCTTATGAACTGTGGACCGTTGTCATGAATGATCCTTCTTGGCACGCCGTGTCGGTAAATGACATGATGCTTGATGAAATTGATGACGTTGTTCGTCTTCACTTCTCTAAGCGGAATCGCTTCAGCCCACTTTGAGAAATAATCTGTGATCGCGAGGATGAACCGATCACCTTTGACTGAAGGGGGAAAAATAGGACCGACTATGTCCATGCCCCAAGTCTCGAACGGCCAAGACGTGGTTGACGTGTGCAACTGCTCTGGCGGTTGATGCATATAATTCGCATGTATCTGGCAAGCGTGGCATTCTCGTGCGTATTCGATTGCGTCACGAACCATCGTTGGCCAGAAATATCCCATCCTCCTGATGCGATCATACAGTTTAGGACCGGGCTGATGCGCACCACATTCTCCTTCGTGTGCTTCCTTAAGAACTTCCTTTGCTTCTCTGTTCGAAAGGCATCGGAGCAAAAGACCGTCGTACCCTCTACGGTATAACGTATGGGTCTCGGTATTATAGAAGAATCTTGGAGCTCTTCGGCGGATTGATTCCTTTTCTTTTACATCCTCTGGCAAGATACCATATTGGACGTAGTCGATGATAGGAAAACGCCAATCTCGGGACTCAGACCCAATTTGAGTTGAATTCACCTCTTTGGCGTTCACGTTTCTATCCTCTTCTTCTTCAATCTCCGTACTGTATATGGGTACGCAGAGTTGATGCGTCCGTACTGTGACTAACAGCTCAGCTTCGGGAGGCTGTGCCAGTGATACTGCTAGTGCCGCCAGTGCGTCTGCATAAGCGTTCTGGAGACGAGGGATATATTCGATGAAGAATTCTTCGAAAGATTCTGCCATTTTGATGGCTTCCTGGTGGTACGGGATCAGGTCTTGATTCCTGACTTCATACTCACCGCGAACTTGGTTGACTATCAATTGCGAATCTCCAAAAGCTTCGAGATATTCGACCCCCAGCTCTTTGGCGAAACTGAGTCCAATGAGAAGCGCGTTGTATTCGGCAACATTATTGGAGCACGGACTAGTCAACGAATAAGCCCGAGGCATCACGTGCTTTCCAGGGGAGATTAAGACGACTCCAACTCCAGAGGAAACTGTAGGACATCCCGGGGTTATTACTCTATTAACTGCCCTTGAGGCACCATCGAAGTATAATTGCCATACTTGTTGGTGTGATGTGGTGTTAACCTCGTGGGTTTCATCCGGCAAGTCATCATATACTTCTGCCGTATCTGTGGTCGGGTTTGCCGCCAAAAGGTCACAAATCGCCTGTCCTTTTATCGACTTCTGCTGCTTGAAGTGCAAATCGTATTGGGACAAGAGAAGGGCCCACTTCGCTAGCCGCCAATTCATAGAGGCCGGTTGCGTCATAAACACCCGTACTGGATTAACGTTGGAGATAACGTAGATCGTCTGTCCCACTAAGTAATGCCGCATCTTTTGCACTGCAAACACCAACGCGAGACATTCTTTCTCAATCATCGGATATCGAGACTCAGCGCCCACCAAAGTCCGACTTAAATAATAAACTGCCTGTTCGTGACCATTATCATCGTCTTGTGCTAACAAAGCACTTATCGAATGGTTCATCGCCTTGATGTAAATCAAGAACGGTTTACCTGATTTTGGTGCAACGAGAACAGGAGGATTTGTCAGATATGTCTTGATATCCTCGAGTGCCTTTTGGCAGGCGTCGTCCCAAATAAATGATACACCCTTCTTGTTTAGCTTAGAGAAAGGTTGGCACTTCCCAGAGAGATTTGAGATGAACCGCCTGATGTAAGCTAAACGCCCTTGCAATCCTCTGAGTTCTCTCAGATTCCTCGGGGGCTGCAATTCATGTATCGCCTTCACCTTATCAGGATCGATATGTATACCCTTAGTGGTGACGACGAACCCAAGAAATTTTCCGCTGGACATTCCAAGGAATGATTTAGTGGGGTTCATCTTCAATTGATGACTCCTCATGAGATCGAACATCGTCTTCAAATCCTTGATGTGATCTTCTTTGTTGCGGCTTTTCACAACCAAATCATCAACGTAGCATTCGACTGTTTTCCTGAGATGTTCTTGGAAAATCTTAGTCATCGCTCGCTGGTATGTGGCACCGGCATTCTTCAGACCGAAAGGCATCACCGTATAGCAGAAGACGCCGAGGGGTGTTCTAAACGCTGTATGCTTCTCGTCATCCGGGTGCATCTTGATTTGGTTATACCCCGAAAAGCCGTCCATGAAGGACATCCTCTCGAATCCACATGTATTGTCGATAATGACATCCGTGATTGGGAGAGGAAAATCGTCTTTTGGACATGCTTCATTCAGGTTCCTGAAGTCGATGCAAATCCTGATTTTGCCATTCTTCTTCATGACGGGAACGATGTTGGCTAACCAGTCTGGATGTTGTTCTTCTCGGATAAATCCCGAATCGATCAACTTCTTAACCTCTGCCTCAATGGCTTCCATAATCTGCGGACGAAACCGTCTTTGCTGTTGTTTGACAGGTTTGGCATCCGGCTTGATGTCAAGGCGGTGCATTGCCACATTAGGGTCGAGTCCTGGCATATCTTCGTAGTTCCAGGCGAAGACATCAATGTATTCTCTGATTAGGGCAATTAATTCCTCCTTCTCATCTGGAGGAAGACTACCGCTGATGAATATGGGCTTTGGATTGGCCTCATTGCCCATATTAATTTGGACTACTTCATCTTCGGTTGGTGGTTCTCTCTGTTCGAACCTATCACCGTACTGCATGTTTAGGTGATGAACCCATGGGTCTTCCCACGTTGGCATTTGATCGTCATCCTCCAACGTAGATGGATCAGCTGTAGTCATGTTTGACATTAAGGTTTTGAACATTTCTCCCAAACTTGTGTCGGAATCCTCAGCTGAAGAATCTGGCAAGTACCCATCCTTAGCTTTGTTAGCAATTTGATCGATAATTTGCCAACCACATTCGTCATCTGATGAGACATAGCCTAAGCCTCTCTTGTGACGGTAATAGTCATCGGGTTTTCCTTTTGGTACGTATGCCGCTTTGACTGGGATACGGGATCCTCGATCGAAGTATAAACCTTCTCCGAGTGTGAAATCGTATCCTTGTTTTTCCATGAGCATGCGCGCTTCCGGACTATACTTAGATAAATGCAGACCAGATTTGTCTTCATCCTCGTCTTCTCTTAGGAAATGATCTGGCAACGGAAGATTTTCTCCTTTACCATAAATCACTTCCTTTTGTCCCCCTACCTTGGCAGGAATAATTCGGGTTGTTCCGAAAGAATGCTGGAGACTTCTCTTCGTTACATAAGATGATCGGAGCGGCATACATAAATCTGGGTTATCATATAATCCCTTTATCGCATCATTAAGAGACAAGGAGTACTCTAAATCATGATTTATTTCAATATCAGCAAGTTGCCAGTTACAACCGCCATCTGACGATTGTTCATCGTCAAGATTGATTACAAAGGGTACAATGTCATTTAAAACAAAACCGCCATTGTAATCGAATCCGGCCTCGGAATCAGCTTCTTCTCCGCTGTCCGTGCCTTGGATCGATGGTTCCGTGTCAGATTCGTTACCATAAAGGAGAGAATCAGTGAAGTAATTCTCATACCCTTTGAATGGTTGCTTATCTGCGACCACCGTCCTGACCCTTCCATCAGTGTCGACATATTTCAGACACTGATGTAAGGTGGAGGGAACTATAACATTACTATGGATCCAAGGCCGACCCAATAGTAAATTATAGGATGTCTCAGCATCTATCACGTAACACGTGACCTCCGTCTTCAGATCGCCCATTTGGCATTTTATTCGGATCTTCCCCAAAGGCCTTGACCCGCTGGTATTGAATCCGTAAATGACTGTGCCTGTAGACGCTAATTTGCTGACTGGAATGCCAAGGCTATGCATTAGGCGAAGCGGCATAATGCTCACAGCGGAACCCGGATCTACTTGGATTCGGTTGACCTCGCTGGAGCCAATGTACCCGACGAAATACAAGGGCCGATCATGGTTTGAATTCTTCGTCTGCATGTCTTCTTTGGTGAAGGTGATGCAGGGAATGTTCTTAGCTGCCACATTGCACTGTTGAGCTAACAGTTCTAGTTCCTCAGGCGCCGGTTTGATCCGAGTGAGGAATGCTTCTGAATCGGCCAAGGCCTCTTGCAATGCTTCTCTAGTTTCTTTAGACAGCCGCAGCAACTCATATAGCGTTATCCGCGCTGGAATATTAGCTAGCTGAGCCATGATATCGAAGGCGCGTGGAGTTTTTGAACTCTCCGGTTTATCCTTTCCAATCGGACGACTGAAACGAGATTGCTTCGGATTTTGAACCTCCTCGGGCCTCTTTTCTTTATGTTTATCTACCGGCTGTCGTAGAGCTTCTTTACCCGGTGTGGGACTCGTAATCACCCCCATTTCTGTGAGAGTTTTGGCTGGTCCCCGTTTGTTCACCCCCTGCTCACTAGGTGGCGGATAATTGTAGTGATACTCATTTCCGCTCCGTGTCGGGGATTCTTTCGTCATCTTCCCCTGGGATAGCAGAGACTCCATAACAAGACTTCCCTTTCCCTTTGGACTTCTCCTTGGATGACAATCCGGCCCATTGTTCATCTTTAATCAGGTCGGGGTGCACCCAGAGGATCTCACCGTTTGGGGCTGTGTATAGGACAAGTCCTTTTTGGCGTTGTCCATGCGGGTCGTCATTCACCGTCTTCATCCCGACTTTGGTGTCGCGTTTTGGCTCGAACCAAGTTGTAGGCACCGATCCAAAACTGATTGACACTGCGTTTGCTCCCACAT